>NW_008668501.1:46720-51714 GCF_000695815.1 Acanthisitta chloris
TTTCCTACATTTATCTTTTTCTTTATGAGCTTCATAATTTTCATGTAGTTCACAATTTTTTTTCCCTCAAATTAAACAAAACAGAGTTAGGGGTTTCTGGCTTTTGGTAATCCTAGAAAGGCATTGACTCAAAGTGCATTGGAGTCACTGTTATAGATCAGATTGGGACAGTAATATTATAAATCTGTGGCACTGTCCAGGACTAGGAATATCATGGTTTAACTATGAGCTTCATAATTTTCATGTAGTTCACAATTTTTTTTCCCTCAAATTAAACAAAACAGAGTTAGGGGTTTCTGGCTTTTGGTAATCCTAGAAAGGCATTGACTCAAAGTGCATTGGAGTCACTGTTATAGATCAGATTGGGACAGTAATATTATAAATCTGTGGCACTGTCCAGGACTAGGAATATCATGGTTTAACCTCAGCCAGCCACTGAACAGCACACAACGGCTTGCTCACTCCACCACCATCCTTGCAGGATGAGGGAGAAAGTCAGAAGGGTAAAATCTGGAAAAACCCATCAGTTGCGATAAATACAGTTTAATAGAGAAAGCCAAAGCTGCACACACAAGCAAAGCAAAACAAGGAATTAATTCACTGCTTCCCGAGGGCAGGAGATGTTCAGCCATCTCCAGGAGAGCAGGGCACATCACACATAACGGTTCCTTGGGAAGATGCTGAGCATGATGTCGTATGGCATAGAATATCCTTGTGGTCAGTTTGGGTCACCTGTCCTGACTGTGTCTCCAATACACCCCAACTTCCCTGCTAGCATGGCAGTACAGAAAGCAGTAAGGGCCTTGACTCTGTGTAAGCTCTGCTCAGCAATAACAAAAACATCTCTGCATTATCAGTCCTGTGCCCTGCACAAATTCTAAACATAGTCCCATACTAGTCACTGTGAATAAAGTGAACTCCACTTCAGCCCAAACCAGCACAAGGAACGCACACACCACACACATACACACAAACATATCTTTCCATTTTCAGGTATCTATCGTCTCCATTCCTGGACTGTCTAAAAATTACAAAGATACATATTTCTTTCTTTCCTTTTCTCAAGTGTTGCAAAGCAAGGCTGCTCCAGAATGGGGATTAAAACGGGAGCAGAGAGTGACTCCAGCACAGGTAACGCCTTCACTGATGAGGGTCGAGTCCCACAGGACCAGTGTAACCAGGTGAGATGAACCAGGACCCAAGTCAGACTGGGACAGGCCTGTCAGGAGTGAGATAGAGATGGGACCAGAGCTGGGGTCAGAGACGAGTTGTAGTGCAGGCACAAGGAGCCCATTCAGGAGACAGATTCCCCATGGCATTAGGAATGGGATTTGGCACAGTAACCCCTGCAGCATATCTGGCACTAGTCTAGAGATCAACTGATCCTGACACCCACCTTTGAGAGGAGAAAACATCAGTCTCAAAAAGAGAACTGTCTGAAAATACAGTAGGCTAAAAGCTCCTCTGGAGTTTAAGATAACAATTCCATTTAAATGTGACTATCTTCATGAATAAAAGAACTACACAGCTGTAAACTAGTATTAATATTATTAGTAGTATCTTCAAAACAGCAGATTTATGCTTCAGCTATGCTGATTGTTTTCATCCTGTTTATAACAAACAGAGTTTGCATTAATTCATGAGATAGGGTGGCATCTAACTCATGGCATTAAGTGTAGCTCTGATACTAATCTCATGTTGCCTTTGTATAATTTCTAAAACTTACAGGAAAATATTCTCTTTCTTCCAGTCCTTAAGAAAAAAGCTGAATTATTAAATTTGGAACACTTACTTTATTTGTTTGCTGTTGTGGTTTTTTTTTGTGGTCTGATAACAAGGAAGCTATTATAGAATTAACATCACATGTTAAGAAAGATGTAGGAATGTAGGTTTGATTTCACATACTAATCCATACAGTAGTCAGTCAGATTTGAACTTCATGTCAGACAGAACAAACCTCTTATTTGAAAAATCTGGGAGGGATTGTCCTTTGCTGCCTACCAGGTACCCACCAAGACTCTTTGTTACTCCCTCTCCACAAAAAGGCACAATGATATATATGGTTAAAAGCTTGTGGGTGGAGATAGTGACACAGGGAGGTCACTCACTAATTACTGTCATGGACAAAACCATTTTGACCAGAGGAAATTAATTTGATTTAATGACAATTAATTTTAACATAGTAGGATAGTGAGAAATAAAACAAAGCTAAAACCACCTTCCCTCTATTCCTTCCTTCTTCCCATGCTCCACTTCACACCTAACTTTTCTACCTTATTCCCCAAGGAGCCTGTTCTGGCATGACCTCTTCATAGGTTGCAGTTTCCTTCAGCGTATATTCACCTGCTCCAGTGTGGAGTCCTACACAGGCTGCAAGTGGATATCTGCTCCACCACAGTCCTTATGGGCTGCCAAGGGACAACCTGTGTCCCCATGGTCTTCTCCATGAGCTGCAGGGGAATCTTTGCTTTTGTTGCCTGGAGCATCTCATCCCCTGCCTTCACTGCCTTTGGTGTCTGAAGGGCAGCATCTGTTTCTCTCACACTGTACACACTCATCTTTCCCAGAGATGCTGTGCAGTGTTTTTTACCCTTTCTTAAATATGTTATCACAGGAGCACCATCAGCTTCACTGATTGGTTCATATTTGGTCAGTGGCCAGTCCGTTTTGGAGCCAGATGGAAGATACTGTGTCCAACAAGGGGATAGCTTCTAACCTCTTCTCACAAAGCTACCCCTGCGCCCCACCTTCTGCCAAGACCTTGCCATGTAAACTCAACATAATATCTTAATCATAATGTTAAATGAATGCATCTTAAAATGAATCTATCTATTTTGTCTACAGTATTCTAGACTTCATTTTATCTGTATATAATATGTTTTAAGTGTAACACATTATTCTACATAAAATAGTTATAATTTATACATAGGCTATGAGTAAAAGATTTATATATATATATGTTATATCTAGAAGTGCACTTACAGGTAGCAATCAAAATTGGACTCAGAGTGTAAACCAGCTGGTCTGCTCTAAATGGATTCAGCTGTTCACATGTAAGTGCCTAATGTGGTTTGTGATACTCTAGGCAATACAATACACCTGAATGAGATTAAACTGTATGGCATAGGACTTAAATGAAATCTGCACCTTTGTGAAGTAGGAACTTGGAGGTCAATATATGCCACAGTACCTCAAGTGACAGCAGGTACCTATTTTTATGAACTTCAGTTGAACTTTTTCTCTCCACTAGCAGTAACGAAGGTCCGATATGCTAGCTTGGATTACTCATCCACGTTCCAGAGGTTCAAAATGGGTTCAAATGAAGTCTTTCCTCCAGCATTTGGTCTCTCTTAAAATATATCAATTCTGACTCTAGAAGCCCTTAATTCCACTAATTGTTCTTCCCTCCTAAGTTTAGGTTAAAAAGATTGAAAAAATGCTAAAGTGTTCTATGGCCAAAGCTAGGTGGCAAGAATCCAACACAAGAGAACATCTTGTGGGATGAAATGCTACTGCATGAGCAAATGAATTGGAAATTGCCTTTCAGTATGTCTGCCTATGTTGCTGGTTTCTGTAAGAAAAACTTTCATTACACAGTTGGGCTAAACTCCTATTAAGCTACAGTGAAATTTTGCAATAACAGCTGAGGAAAAAAGAGAGAGGAACTGATTGAGGAAAGGAGTTCATGAGCATATGTAAATTTCCCTGATTTGCAAACATCTTCTACTCTCTTTTTACAGAATATACTCTGTGTCCTTTTGAAGGTAGGAGGAATGGGGAATCTGGTACAAACTTACTCTTCTGTGGAAAGGAATAGCTAGCAGATTAGAAGAAAATGTATGAGTCATAATCTGAATTTTGCAAAATAAAGAAATTGGAACATTGATTGACAGTACATCCTTTAAGAACTATTTTCAGGAAATTACATGGTTGCTCTCTAAGTATTCAGCAGCATTCCTATGCCTTGTGCAATGTGACAGCAACTTTCAATTATTTTCAAACTGGAATTACCTAAAAATGACATTTTTTTCCTGCTTTGTTCTAAGAAACATTTTTAAAAATGCTCTCTAAGTATGCATTTTCTTTTATCAATATAGCATTTAGTCAGGAGAAGAAACCTTAGTCCATTTTCTTTTAAAATTTATCAGTCACCTTCCTCTTTTCTTAAGATGAAGGGAAAGTATGGATAAAAAGGATGATATTGCTTTAATAAATACTAATCTCAACCTGTGCATACCATCTGTGATAGGGAATAATATGGTAGTTTCATTTCTTATGCTGTTACGTGGTGTTAAATGTGGAGCAAAGCTAGTTATCATCATATTTTTCAACTTGGCCTGCTGCCAGTGTTTCTAATATCTAGTAATTTGATCATTTAGTAATTTGAGGTTGAAGACTACTTAAACCCCATCCAGTTTAGGGAAGTTTTAGATGACTGAATCCAAAATAATGATTTAGCCTGTCTTCTTTTCTTGACTTCCTAGAACTATAGACCTCTAATTTTATTGGACATTTTTTTTATTTAGCCTGACAGCTCCCTGAATATCTAACTGTAGTCACACATGACTGTTCTGGAGAGACAGGTGTTAGATGTGGTTAGGACTACAGATAAGCTTGTGACTATTTTCTAGACAATAGATTAATGGAAGTGAAAGAATTAGATCCTAGATTTTTTTCATCTTGAGGAATTTTGAACTTGTAAAAGTTCAAAGTAAAATAAAGCAACCCACGAATTCACATCTTCCACATGTTGGAAAGATGTCTTAGTTACCAGACCATGAAAAAGTATCTGTCTGTCTCAGCTGCTTGAAGCTGGACCATTGCAAACCCAAGAGCATAAAGAGCAGGGAAAGAAGAGAGGACAGGAGAGGAGGAAAAAGAAAAGGCTGCAATTTTTCAGATAATAAGAGATTTAAGCAAATTACAGTCCTAGTGGGGTGCAGATGAACACATATATATGTTGATGAAAAGTAAAATAAAGCAACCCACGAATT
>NW_008668502.1:0-21113 GCF_000695815.1 Acanthisitta chloris
GGTTCAAACTGAAGGAGGGAAAGTTCATGTGAGATATTAGAAAAAGTTTTTTGCTGTGAGGGTGGTGAGTGAGACACTGTCCCAGGTTGCCCAGGGAGGCTGTGGCTGCCCCAACCCTGGCAGTGTTCACAGCCAGGTTGGATGAGCCTTGAGCAACCTGCTCTGGTGGGAGGTGTCCCTGCCCAGGGCAGGGGTTGGGGCTGGATGAGCTCTAAGCTCCATTCCAAACCCTAAATTCTATGATTAAATTAAAAATCCATGTTCTGTTAGTAAACTCAGAAGTTTCACTTCTGCTGTTCTTCAGAGCTGAGATTGGTCTGAATGTCTGAAATATTTGCTATGTGGTTATGAATACAGATAGATTTGGGTTTTGGTCTTCAAGGACTTAAGTGGAAAGTTTTAGTGCTGGGCCATTGCTTTGCTCTGCTCTAACTGCGAATGTGCTTTATCCCAGGAAATAAGGAAAAACAAGGGTCAGAAATACTGACTGTGCTGCTCCAGGCCTTAAAAAACATTGTGAGCTCCAACTCTCTTCCTGTGCAGAAAGTACTGGTAAGTGTTTCTTGCCTTTCTCTTAAGTGTTTGTCACATGAATCAGCAAAATTGGGCACATGGTTCTCCTGCCAGAACCTCCTGTTTGAAAGACACCTCCCTGGTGTTTTGAGAGGGAAGTAACTGATGGAGTATTGCTTGTATTTGTGATGTTACTTACAGCATTGGAGCCCTTGGGGAAAAAGATATTTACATACATTTTCCTCCTTTCCCCTGCTTAGTCCCTCATTGACATCACTGCCAAGGAGTTGCCTCCCAAAGTGTTGGGCTCACCAGCTTATCAGGTTGCTGATATGGATCTCCTAAATGTAAGTGATTTCATCCCAGAGCTTCCCTTATGCTGAGAGGTGCCAGGAGGTCATGTTATTCCCAGCTGCAGGATGCAGACTGTTCAGCCCTCTCATCCTGGCATGTTCAGCTGTGTAACTGGGGATGAGTGTGCTGGAAGTAGTGCAGTAGTGGAAAAGGATTTTGGGTCATGATTCCAAATACAGGTTGCAGGTGCTTTGTGGGGAGAGTCCAAGTGTGTAGTACTGCTGGAAACTGGTGTGTGCGGGAGATGTTCTGCAGTGGAGTGAAGTGCTTAAAAGGAAAGTAGAAAGTGTTACTTTACTGATAGAAGGCAACTTGTTTGTTTAGCAGCAGTGGAGATAGAGCTCTCTAGCCTAATATTTACACTGTTGGCCAGGCAGTGCTTGGAATTCTTTTGCAGCCCTTTAAAAGCACACAAACATCCAAGGCACAAGTCCTAAGTATAGCACGGGTCTGTAAGTGCTTAACTCAGCTGAGTGGTATAAACCTGTCTGCTAGAACTGTCTTAAGAGCTGAACTCTCAAAGTTTCTCCCAGCTTTTTAACCATGTTTTATTGACTTGTGGAGGCTTTTTCTGCCTGGGTGCAAGGCAGAACCTTATTGGGGTGGTTGAGGTTGCAGTTGGCAGCTGTTAAATGGATTTTGTTAGTTACTCTAGTGTTAGCAAACATGAAGTACTCGTGAGAAGCTTTAACAGAAGTTGTCCAGTGCAGCCCTGGAAGAAGCAAATCCCAGGACCTAGCAGCAGCTTAGGTTTCCTGCTTTCCCTCTCATTTTTATTTTGGAGTGTTAGAATTGACAGTTTTGGACAACTTCTGTCTCAGAGTTGCAATTTTCTGGCTCAGAGTTAAATATAGTATATAGATCCATAAAGTGATGTGTTATGTTTTACCTCTTTTCTCTTCCAAGGGAACACCAGCTTTGTTCTTAATCCAGTTGCCTTTCCACAACAACCTCTTGGAATGCTGTGTGACTGATGAGAGGTATGTGGTACTGGTTCATATCAACCTTCCCATAAGTTTTTATCCCAACTTCAGCTGAAAAAAGCCCCTTACCTGTTTCACCTCCTTCCCTAGGTTCTTTGTCATTCTGGAAACACTTGTGGGTTATGTTCTGTCTGGGCCTACATCTCCCCTGGCTTTCAGTGAGTCTGTCATCTGTGTTATTAACCAGAGTGCAAAGCAAGTGGAGAACAAGGAGCATCTCTGGAGAATGTGGAGTACTGTTGTTAATCCTCTGACTGAATGGATTAATGAGGTACAGTGGCTCCTGGTTCTCTCTCCAGCCCCAGAACCTCACAGGAAACTGCTGAGGGTGGAAAACTGTCTTCCAGGGCCTGCTAACTTCTGAATGCTGAGAGTCTTGTTTGCTTGATGTGATAATAGAATCAGTCCCAAGCTGGAATGTTCAGGATGTGATTAGATCAGAGCTTCTCACTAGACTTAGTCCTCTTGAGTGTTAGACTTGTTGAGTGGAAGCCTCAATGAAAGCCATGATGAACATTTAAGAGGTTTTGCAGGTGACTTGCTAGAAGTTCATTGGCTTTAAGGTAGGAGTTGTTGAGTGGCTTCCTACTGCCAGAGGGCAGGGATAGAAGGATATTGGGAGGCAATTCTTCCCTGTGAGGTGCTGAGGCACTGGCACAGGTTGCCCAGAGCAGCTGTGGCTGCTCCATCCCTGGGAGTGTTCCAGGCCAGGCTGGATGGGGTTGGAGCACCCTGGGCTGGTGGGAGGTGTCCCTGCCCAGGGCAGGGGTGGGATGGGATGAGCTTTAAGGTCCTTCCAACCCAAAGCATTCCATGATTCGAAGTGGGTTGTTGTCATCACTTACTGCAGCTGAAGTAAGGGAGAAATACATAAACCATTTTCTGTCAGATTGTTTTTCTTCTTGGCATTTGGTTATTTTAGCATTTATAAACAGTGATTTTTCTCCCTCTTATAGTAGGATCATCTTGAACTAGCTGATTTCAAAATGCCTCTGGCAGTTCAGCTTGCAGAGAGGTGTCATACGCAAAGCATATGTGTCTAGAACACTTGCATTTGTCATCTCAGTTTGCAGCTTTGCTAATTAAATCCTGTTTTCTCCTTGCAGACGAACGAGGTGAATCAGGGAGATGCCCTGGAACACAACTTCAGTGCTGTTTACAGTGCTCTGCTGCTGCCAGTCTCACACATCTTCCCTGCTCAGCGACTCCCCCAGGTAACCTGAATCCAGGGTGCTGATCACAAGCAATGTGGGTGTACAAAAACACTGTGATGAGAGTGGAGTTTGCTCCTAATGTGTCCACATGGCACCACTGGTATGGGGTTGAATGGAGTTAGACAGGAGTTGAGAGAAGAAGAAAACTTAAACCGAGTGTTGACCTTGATATTGACACCAGCAGTGAGGAGAAAGACTTGGGGGTGACAGTGGATGGGAAGCTCCTTATGAGCTGCAGTGTGAGCTCAGCCCAGAAACCAATTCAGTCCTGGGCTGCATCCACAGCAGTGTGGGCAGCAGGTCAGAAGAGGTGATTCTGCCCCTCTACTCTGGTGTGACCCACCTGGAATCCTGCACACAGTTCTGGTGTCCTCAGCATCAGAAGGACATGGAACTGTTGAAGCAAGTCCAGAGGAGGCCACAAAGTGGCTAAGAGCACTGGAGCATCTCCCTGTAAGGACAGGCTGAGGGAGTTGGGGCTGTTCAGCCTGGAGAAGAGAAGGTTGTGTGGAGACCTCAGAGCAACTTTTCACTATGTGAAGGGGCTACAAGGAGCCAGAGAGGGACTCTGTGTTAGGAACTGCAGGGACAGGACAAGGGGTAATGAGTTCAGACTGAAGGAGGGAAGGGAAAGTCTGGCTATGAGGGAAAAGTGTTTTGCTGTGAGGGTGGTGAGACACTGTCCCAGGTTGCCCAGGGAGGCTGTGGCTGCCCCAGCCCTGGCAGTGTTCACAGCCAGGTTGGATGAGCCTTGAGCAACCTGCTCTGGTGGGAGGTGTCCCTGCCCAGGGCAGGGGTTGGGGCTGGGTGACCTGTAAGGTCCATTCCAACCCTTAAATTCTGTGATTCTGTGGTTCTATCTCTGTGCACAGACACTCATGTTTATGGACCTTTTATCTCTGTTGTTAAAGCCAACCCTGAAGTCCTTGCTGGGCACTTGGTCAGACCTGTACCGAGCGTTCGCTCGCTGTGCTGCTCTGGTGGCTACAGCAGAAGAAAACGTGTGCTGTGAAGAGCTCTGTGCCAAAATAATCTCTGGGCTAGAAGGTGAAACTCCAGTAGTGAGTATAACCCAGTGATACTGAAATTCTTTAACTGCTTGAGCAGGTCTGTTTAAGCTCTAAGAGCCTGTTGGGAGCTCTGATGTAGTACTTGCTGTGACGAAGTGGTTTGGGTGAGGCTGAGCTGAAGGTGTAACAAAATTGTTTGTTCTCACAGGACTTGGTCTAGAAATGGATTGGAATAAGGGAGTAAAAATGATTATGAAGCTCAGATTAAAGTAGCAGTCGAGCAGGGCTTGGATTTGTCTCCTAGAGAAGTAATAGTGACACAGTAATAAATAAAGTGTCATAATTATTGTTGTGGTGGATGGGATTTATCCAGGTGAAATGTGTTTGGATGAAGGGACTTCAGGTGGAATGAAATACCACAAATTGAGGCATTTTGGATAGGATGAAGCAGCATAACTTGCTGTGTTCCTGGGACACCAAGGCATACAGACTTTGCCTCTGAAGCTTTACAAAAGAGGAATTCTTTCCAAACCCACACCCTAGGGGAGGTGGAGTGTCTGGGGGTGTGAGCACTAGGTCTGCAACAAAAAATCCTGTGTTTAAAGTTCTCTCTTGAAAGAATACTGTGAAAGAAACAAGAAGTGGGTAAGAAAGACAGAGGGAATTTGGAAAGCTGGAACTGGAGGATTGAGTCATTATAAGCTGCTTTGGATGCTGCTGTGTCCTGATAAACATCACTTTCCAAAGTCAGTCAGTGCATGTACAGCTTCAGTATGTAAGTTATATTGAAACTTAACTGGTTTTAGCCAGTGTATGTTCCTATGGCAACCAAACTTCTGCCTGCAGTGACTCTTGGGGCAGTGACAAAGGCTTTGTGCAGCAGGTTGTACTGGACAGACACTGTCTGGAACCTGAACTCTGATTCAGCTCCAGTCCAGCCCCTTCCAGCTGCCTCCCACTGTTCTGCTGCTCCTTGTCGGAGTTGTGTGCACTGGGAAGACTCATCTTCAGCTTGTGTGAACGTTTGTGATGTAAAATGTCACATTACCTGTCAGTGCAGACCAGTCCCATCCACCTTTAGATCAGAGCCTGTTGCATTGCTGCCCTGAACAGCCAGAGGGGTTTGTTTTCCTGTCACTTGTTGCTCTTCTGGGCTCTGCTGATGATTTCTCTTTCCTCCTCAGATGTTCTCCATGATGGATGGTCTCACCCACGTTGTGTCAGTCATGGTTGACTGCATCAGCTTTGCACCCTATGGTACTAAGTATCAGCCAAAAGCCAGATGTAAGGAGATACTTGGCTGTTGGGGCTTTCTGTGTGTGTCTTCACCAGCTGCTTGGAAATGGGAGGTGGAGGTGCAGAAGTGATGCCTGGGGGATGTCAGTGGGGTGTGTGTGCTGTGTGACCTCCGAAGGGATTGGAAGGGCATAAGAAGGAATTTAAAGTATCATTCCATGTGCTTGAGGCTCAGATCTTCTCTTTGCTGAGCAGTTACTGCACAGCCTGACAAAATGCAGCTGAAATGGGGGTAAACATAGAGGCCATGTGGCTCTTCTCACTGTAAACCACTGCTGAGTGCTGAAGTGGGTTTGGGGCTTAGGCTGTGATTGCCTTTTTGCATGTGAGATCTGTTTTGCCTTGTTCACCCATGGTCTGAGCAGCAGTGGTGGACCAGAGTCCACAGTCTGACTTTGTAACACCTGCCTAAGCCTGAGGCCAAATATCAACAATATTTTGGTTAGGCTCAGGCTCCTGGAGCTGCTCTGCAATCAAATAGTCAAGAATGGGTGCAACAGAAGGAAAAAGGTCATTGCATGTAAAATGCTCTTTGATGTGTTTCCTGCTCCCACCTAAAACTGCCAAAGCTGAAGAAACAGCTTACAATGTAATAGAATTCAGTATAAAACTTGGTGTATTTTTATTTCTTTGCCCCATGTGAATTTGTTGAGGTCCTAAGGAGCTGAAATTGGAAGTGCTGATGAGGAAAAAACATGCTGAAAAACTTAACTTGCAAATAAATGAGCTCATAAAAATGTGTTTCCCCTTCCCTCCTAACTGGTCCCATGGTTTGAGTGTATCAGCTGTGTCTGCAGGGTGACTGTTGCCTGTTTTCAGGCAGGGATTAGGAACTTAGCAGCACATTGTCTGACCAACCATAAATACAAATAGGATGAACAGGAATCAATAGTGATGTGATAAAATTATGCTTTAAAATGCATAAATTCTGGTTTGAAGCTGTGTGAAAATGGATGTATTTGGGAATCTGTTCTGCTTCTCCTGCAGACCAAGTGTTCAGTTGAGTTTTGTTGCAGGGTGTGTTGGCTAAGGAAAAAGCTCATTGCTTGTTTCTCCATGTTAGCTCCCCAGACCCCTACAGACTGGTCCAGGAAGAAGAAGGAGCCCCTGGGGAAGCTTTCCTCTCTCTTCAAACTCCTGGTGATGTTACTCAACTCTTTCCATGAGCTCAGTTCCAAAGAAACCCATTCAGACACGTTGGTCTCTGTTGGCCCTTCACTCCTTGCTGCTCTTCACCACGTCATCAGCCACATCTCATTGCCCTCAGTGATTGGCACCATGTTTGCCACCTTTTCCAAACCCCTGGCAGGCTTCTATGAGAAAACCAAGTGAGTACTTGAGGAGTGGAAACTGGTTCTTTGCTGCATGTCTGAGTGGAGCTCAGGAGGGACCTGCAGGACCCCAAAAAAGCTTAGAATGTTCAAATTTGTGGCTTCAGAGTGAGTGTGTTGACATCACTACCAGACTATTTCCACCTCCAGTTTATTTTCACTGTAGTGAAGATATTTGTTAACAGGAACTTGTTTTCCAGTGGGTTTTGCTGTGTGAAATTTCATAGGAAGCAAATGATACTAGTGGAAGTTTTTAAGCAAAAGGACGTACTGAGAAATACTTGCTTTGTAGTTTTTTTCCCCCCATGTGGCCTTGCTGTTTCATTCTTTAATTGTTGGAGGATTCTTTTCCTGGGACACAATGGAGTTACTCAGGGCTTGGTTAGAAGGGTTGGGAGAGGCTTGTGGGCAGTTTGTTGCTGGTGCAGATGTACACTTGGCTCAGGATGAGGGGAAGGAATGGGATGCAGCCTGTTGGGTTTGGGGGGAGGGAGGATGGCATAGGGCAGGATGCTCTTAGCCACCCTGTGAGTGTCTGAAGCTCTTACCAAGATTTGAAGCAGAGCTGCTGCCACTAACCTAAAATCCATCAGGAATCCCCATGGGGGAGGCAAAAATCCACTTGTTCCTGTGCCAGGATGAGCTGGACACCACCTCTCCATCTCCCATCTCTTCTGCCTTTGGCTGGGAATGGTTTCTCTGAGGTGTAGTCATGACACAGTAATGTTGGGTATGTGTTTGTGAGGGAAGATGTGCAGGCAGATACAGGTCTGGGAACCTCTTCAGCATGGAGGACACATACAATGAGTTGCTAAATGCAGTTTCCTCATGTTTTTCTGGATAATGTACCTAGGGATTTATTGACATGGAATTGCTTAGGTCAGGAGGTACTTTGTAATGGGGATGTGTTTGGGGAGAAGGGTAGGAGCAACACACAGGCAGCAACTAGAAGTTCCTTCCCAAGAGAAGCTTTGATTTTCAGCTTGCACTAATTGCTGCTGATTTTTCCATTGATCTCTGTGGAAATCAGCATATAAGTATGTGGGAGTTGAAGGATGAGGTTGCTTGAAACTACATCAGGAGGTTTTTTTCATCACCCAGGGGTTTCACAGCCTGATTTAATCAAGTTGTATATACCATACTAAACTACATGTGTACAATATACTAAAACTAGTGCAGAGTTTGTGTGTTGTGTGTTAAATTTTTACGTTGGAGATGTAACTTACTTGTTTGTTTTGTCAGACTTGCTGAGGTTGTGTGTTAAATTTTTATGTTGGAGATGTAACTTATTTGTTTGTTTTGTCAGACTTGCTGAGGTGCCTGAAGTCTACAGCAACCTCAACAACAAGGTAAATGTGTTCGAGAAGGTGCTGGGGGTGAGGAAAATGTGGGACACCAGAGTTCTGCCATTGATTCTGTAGGTTAAAAACAGTGCAAGGAGGGTGGAGATTTAATCTTGACATGGTTTATTTATTATGAAGGATGAGGGGAGGAGCACTGAGATATCTAAAGTTGTGCTGTTGTAAGGGGTAATAATGTTGCACGTGTTGGTTCAAAGCTGCAGCCTAAACTCCCTTGTTTCTTGCCTCCCTCAGCTGGAGAAGCTCCTGGCAGAGCTGCTGCAGTGTGTGCAGTCTCACTGCACAGGCTCCTATGACAGTGAGCTGCTGGAGCAGCTCTCACCACTGCTCTCCGTGCTGTTCCAGCACAGGAGCAAACAGATCCGTAACCAGTGTGCCCAGTTCTGGAATTCCACCTTTGCCAAGTCTGCCTCACTGACCTATCCTCAGGAGCTAAAGTAAGACATGTGTTTGACACTGAGCTCCTCCAGGGGAGAGATTTGTGTCACATACACATGAGTTGGTCCCACTGGTTTCTGTTTACATCCTGGTGGTGGTGTGCACCTTTTTCCCCTCTCCAGGAGTTTAATGCTCCTCTTTTTGTTGTTTGTTGAGCAGATGTGTGTTAAGCCAAGCCAAAAAGAACATTCCTCTCTTGCTGCCTTGTTTTGAGAGCATTGAGATAGCTGAAGAGTACAGTGGGCCCTTCTCTGACACGGTAAATACTCTGTTCAACCCAAAAAGTGCCTCGTGGGAATCATTCAGTAGGTGGGGGAAGGTCAGTTGTGGTAGTTGCTATGATTGGCCTGCTCTGGCTTCATGTTTGGTACGATGAACTCTGCTGGGTGAGCACTCCAGAGCTGGTTCTTCCCCTTCACGCCGTTTCAGTTTGGGGTTCTGTGAGCTTGTTCGAAGCAGTTCATCTTTTAAGTTGTCCTCCACGTAACTCAGAGGAAAATGGGAGTGTGGCACAGCTCAGTTGTGGAAGTCAACACATCTCAGGGTGGGTTTGGGAGCTTGGAGTTTGTTCATGCAGTGCCTTCAGTGTGTTCTCCTGTGAACAGATGGAAAACTCCCAGCTGCATGCCAAGATCAGTGGGATGGAAGTGAACTTGGTTCCGGTCCCCAGACAGTCTGTGTTGGTACACACGAGTGAAGTGAAAAGCTGTGGGAAAGGCAGGGCCAGTAGGGGGCAAGGAACAGCTGCCAAGGTAAGGTGTGCTGGGATCACCTCCACCGTGTCCTGCAGCACCTCAGCCAGTGCTGCTGCACATCCTCAGGGCAAAACAGGAGTTTCCTTTGGAACTTAGCACTTAGTGTTGTGTCAGAATTCCCTGCTGGGGTCACAGCTGCAGGGGGTGAGGTGTGGGGTGGGAGCAGTGGCAGCCAGGCCCAGGCCTCACTCTGGCAGGATCAGCTCTTGGGTGGATGTTGGGTCTGTAGGGCTGTGCTGTCTCCAGGGGTTTGTCAAGGCTGTTGTGTTCTTGAGGAATTGCTGATTTTCCAGTCCTGTTTCTAATCCAGGGTTTGCGTTTGGATTCTTTATTTTTTTTCCTTTCTGCAGTTGAAATTAGAATTTTCATTGTCAAAGATGAAAAGTGAGATACTTCTGGAAGAGGAGAAATCTGCTGATTTTGTGTTTATCCCTCCAGAAACAAAACAAAGAGTATTGACAGAGCATCAGAAAGAAGTGCTTAGGTCAAAGAGGTCTGTCCTTTATTCTGTTCTGTAGTGAAATGTCTTTACACTGAGTGTCTCAGATTGCCTTAACTTCGTTCCTGTGTCTCAGGCTGCCACAAGTGAATTCAGTCTTGTTCTTTCATACAAGTTATAAAGCTTAAAGCTCACTAAAAGGTTTTTAAAGAGTTCCTGCTTTGCAGTTTTAAAGCAGCCAAACCATTCTCTGAGCTGCATTTCCTGCTTTGATGAAACACACTGCAGTCTGTTTGGAGTTGGATAGTTTGCAGTTTGCATTTCTCCTTCATGACTCACAACAGTGTGAAACAGGAGATCTAATTTTTGTTAGATCATGGAAATTAAAGGGTTGTTTTTCCCAGTATGAGGAAGGGACTTGTAGATGTGAACAGAGACTTGTGTCAGTCACATGTCAGAGATGAGAGTAGTCCCAAGACTCACCTTAACTGCAGAGAGATTTAATGCAGCTGAAAAGAGTGGCCTTGAAATGAGGAGATAAACTGACGAGCCTGAGTTCCCACTCTTGCTTGTGTTCCAGAGCTGATATTCCTGCCATGTACAACAACTTGGATGCCTCCCAGGACACCACTTTGTTTTCTCAGTATACTCAGAGCCAGGAGGATTCTCAGTAAGTAGAAGTGCTCAGTGTGTGCATTCAAGGTGTCCCTCGATGTGCAGCACTGCTGATGCAAGTGATTTCTGTTCCAGGGAAGTGCCACCTGTAACAGAGAGTGTCAGAGGAGGTGCTGAGACCAAACCTCAGGTAACTCCTCACAGTCCAGTAATGATTAAGTTATCAGAATTATAACCATAACATGATAGTTTTGTGGCTTCTGTTGCATTCTCATCACTAGATGAGAGTGTAACACCACTGCAGTGTCTGTGCTCTGTTCTGCTCTGGCATTTACACTCCACAGCCCAATCATTGAGTGTTTTGGTTAGAAAATGGGAAGATGAGGTGTGTAAGGACAGACTGGACGTGGCACTCAGTGCCATGGTCTAGTTAACGAGGTGGTGTTGGGTCATAGGTTGGACTTGATGATCTCAGAGGTCTCTTCCAACCTGACTGATCTGTGAGAATAGTCTTAGTGTGGATGTGTTTAAGTGTTGTTACACACCTGCAGGGATTGCAGGGATTTCTGGTCAGTCATGCCCTAGCACTGATTGATGTTTTACTGGGGTAGAGACTGCAAATCCAAACTTCCTTTTGGAGAGGAATTGGCTAAAGAATGGTTTGATCACTGTAGTGCTGAACAGATTCGGTGAGACACATCAGGACTTTAATCTGGTTTAGTAGTACTTCTGTTAGTGTCTCTGGCAAAACTGAAGCAAAACATCTCTGCAATTCTTTGGGATTAAATGACTTTAAAAAAGAGGAATCTTTTATAACTACCAAAGGACAGGTAATAAGTAATTTGAAGCAAGAGTGACTTGAATAACCTTGTGAGTTTGTTGTTTTCTACTGCATCAGAAGTAGTAATATATTATTATATGGGAGTACTATATTCATAGCAAAACCATGAACATCTACTGCAGTAACAAACTAAACACTACAATACTTTGCTGTTCCTGTGTTTGGGATAGGAAGGAGATGCCAAGAGTGAAGGATGCTCCAACGGATCAGCCAGTGCTCCTGAGGGTGCTGCCCAGGGCACGGAGTCACCCGCTCCTCGCTCAGAGAGCAGCACAGCTGAGGTGATTCCGGAGGAGCCATCAGCTGGAGAGGGACTGGACACAAGTTCTGCAGAAGCAGATTCAAAGGAGACCTCAGCAGGGAATGAAAACACCTCAAACGTCAGCAACAGCTCAGCCTGCAGTGATGTGATCTCTGGGACACCACAGCCCGTGAGCCGGCGCCAGTCCTTCATCACGCTGGAGAGGTTCAGTGCCTCGGGGAACAGACCCTTTGGCCTCTCAGCACTCAGCACTTTAGGAAGTGCTACTCTGGAGGGCAAACAGGACAATGCAAATGTAAGCAAGGCTGCTGGGAAAGCAGAGAAACCTGGAGAAGAAGGTAAAAAGCCTTCAAAATCGGAGCCTGAGCCAGTCTCGACGCGCAGGCTGACACGCAGGCAGAGGCAAATGGAGCTCCAGGAAATCAAGTCCAGGCTGTTCACTAGGTCAGAGCAAGAGTCTTCTGACAGCGTAGAAAGACATCCTGAACTGTGTTCTTCAGTAGAAGACGTGGAGCATATTCTCCTGAGCCACTCCCAGACTTTCAATTCCATAGATGAAGACATCAAAAAGGTGGAGGAGGCAATAGCAGAGATAGAAAAGACTCAAGCACTGGACGTGGATTGCAAAGAAAATACACCCCCAGACACCACTGCCCCACCGGAGCAGGCCACGGGGGATGACACTCAGGGGCCACCAGTGCCTCCTCACCAGAAGGTGCTTCGACGTTCCATGAGGCGACGGTCAGACATGGTGGAAGGCACGTCAGGTAGTCAGGAGAAGGAGGATTGTCAGGATAAGTCTCTCCAAAAGAGAGACAAGCGTAAGGAAGATGAAAAATCGGGGCAGAAGAAGATGTCACAGGCTAAAGATTATGGAGCCCAAAAGCCCAAAGCAGTTCCAGGGAACACTACTGAAAACAGAGTTCCAAAAGAGATCAGCCAGCCTGAGAGAACCTCTGCAGGGGACTCCAGCTCCAAGGACTCTCCTGCTTCCTGCAGCCTGGATGAGGAGGTGAACACAAGTGCCAGGAGGCCAGAAGATCACCTGAAAGCTGATGGGGACAGTGGTTTGAGTGCAACAGGGCAGAAGGTGGTGGAGTCCCCGCGGTACTACACCAGGAGGTGCTCACAGGGGTTGATTTTCAGCAGTTCAGAGGCTATGGAGAGTACAAGGAAGAGAAGACACAAAGTGAAAACCCCAAGTGAGGCTCCTGAGAGTAAATTGAAAGATGGACAAGCAGGAAGCCATGAGGTGTCTTCCCAGGGGAATGAAAGCAAGAGTCCACTGGAAGCAGACAAGGGTGAGCCCAGCCCTGAAGCCAGCATAGATGCTGTGCAGACAGCTGAACCCTGTGGCCTGGAAAACCAGGCAATTCCCACAGCTGCTGGGGAAGCTGTGGGATCTTCCAGCTCCAAGGATCTACCTGCTGCACAGGACACCAGCATGGAGCAAAACAGGAACAGCACGTCCATGGAATCAGTCAGCAGCCCCTGTGTGCCTGAGCAGGATGGGAAGGCAGCAGAGGAAGACACACAGGATGAGAAGCAAACCAGCACAGGGGATTGTTCCTCTGTCGTGCCTGACTGTGCTCCAGAGGGAAAGGCCTCTGGTGCTGAGCTTTCCTCTGTTGTGCCTGACTCTGCTCCAGAGGGAAAGGCCTCGGGTGCTGAGCTTGCCTCTCTGCAAGCTCCTGAGTGCAGGCACAAGAGAAGCAAAAGGGTGAAAAAATTCAAGAGCTGTGACTGCTGTGCTGAGACACTAAAGCTGCAATTCATATCCTTCACTGTCTCAAAAGCTCAGGCTGTTCGTGAGCTGAACAAGCTCCTAACCACCCCAGTGCAGACACCTGAGGGTGCAGCAGAGGTGTCTGCTCACTCCAGCTCAGAGGAGAGCTTGTTCCTGGCACCTTGTGCAATGAGCACTCCATTGCATCCTCCAGAGGAACCTGGCACCTTCCACTTGGAAAGCCAGGGGACATCTGTGGACACTCTGCAAGGAAGTAGTGTGGTGGTGAAGGAGAATCCAGAGTGGTCAGCAGGTGAAACTACTGACTCTTTAGAGGAGCTGAAAGAACCTGCTGATCAGGAGCCAACAGAGCAGGTTCTGCCTGGGTGTGCTCCAAGTGAGCCTGGTGAGAGCTGCCTGGCCACGGGGAGCCAAAGGGAAGAAGTAAATCAGAATGGACAGCTGGAGGTGATGCCTGAGGCACTGACTGATAGCAAACCTGAGGAAAACCAGGTGGATGAGCTGGAAGGCAAACAGGGTGATGAAAGAGAAGCAGTGGGTACTTTAGGAGTAAACTGTGTTCTTCCAAATGAGATAAAGGAGGAAGGCATGGAGACTGAAATAGCAGTGCCTGAAAACACAGCCTTGGAAAACAGCAGTGAGGATTCTCCTCAGAAGGTGCACAATGATTCCTTGGGGTCGGTGAGTGAAAGCCCCAACGGCACACAGACACGCTGCACCTGGTCCCCCTCTGCCTCCCCATCCACCAGCATCCTGAAGAGAGGTGTCAAAAGGAGTCAGGATGATGACTGCCTGTCCCCTGTGAACAAGGTATTCCCATGGGAACTGTCATGGTGCTCAGTCCATTTGGGTCAGAACTGGGATATGGAGCAGTGGCTGCACTGTAATGAGTTCCAGTGTGGTGATTATCACTGTGGGTCTCATTGTAGGTGATGTTGTGCTGAAGCTTCTGTTTGGGAAGTGCCAGCACTGACAGACCTGCACTGTGAGGGGTTGGGGGGTACATTTGAGACAGAGCACCAAAGGCTGTTGTTCTGCCTGGATCCCCCAAACCAGGGGCAGCATCCTCAGGGCCTTTCAGTGGGTTGTGAGCAGCCTCGAGTCTCCTCTGGCAGGGTCTGTCCTTGGGTAAAACAGTGTCATTCAAGACTTCAGTGTGTTCATTGCAGCCTGAGCTGTTCTGTCTGCTCAGGCTGAACCTCCCCAGAGTATGGTAGCTTTGCTCCACACCTTAAACCACCTCCTCTCTCCCAACAGATGCGTCGAGTCTCATTTGCAAACCCCATTTACCAGGAGGGACTGGCAGATGACATAGACAGGAGAAGTCCTGTCATTAGGTCCCACTCCTCACCCTCCTCCAGAAGCCTTAAAACTTTATCTGCCGTTCAGCCCAAGGTAAATTCTGTTCTGTGTGCCACAAGTGCTGATGTTACTTAGCATATCTGTCATGACTTCAGAGTGTGTTTGCAGTCACTTGCAGACAGTTGTGAGAGCAGAGTCAGTGTAAGAAATAGCTGTAAGTTCTTTAGCCTCACTCATTCTGTTCCTCTGAGGCCAAATCAGGCTGAGATCTTGGGAGCTAGAATCTGGTAATTTACTGATTTCCTGCTGTTAACTGATTTCCTACTCTGAACTGATTTCTACCACCCTGAGAGATGTTTTTTTCCTCTTTTTCTATCCAGCACATTACCACTCCAACCAAAGGATTTCTGTCCCCAGGATCTCGTACCCCTAAATTTAAGAGCTCAAAGAAGTGCTTAGTAAGAAGTGCTTTGGTTCATGTTTCTCTTCTATTTTTTAATCTCTGTATTCACTTGAGTGATAGTTAATTTACTCCTTTCCCTGTGTTCTTGCAGATCACAGAAATGGCCCAGGTGTCACTGCCATGCCCTGATGAACATGTGTATCCTGCCCTGGCTGACTGCAAGGCTCCTGTGGATGTCATTTTACCTCAGATCACTTCAAACATCTGGTGAGTGGGAAGAAGGTGACATTGCAATAAAAACTGAGTTCTTACTGAACCTTATCAACCCACATTTAACTATAACTTAGGGTTGGCTCCAGCCAAATGTTTGAGAAGGAGGGAGGTTGGTTTGGTGGGGGAGAGATTGGCTAGTCTGGAGTTCTTTAAGTACTGTTTTGGAGACTGTGAAAAGGGCTCTGAGGTCATCAAGTCAAACCTGTGCCCCATCACCATTTGTCAGCTAGAGCAGAGCACTGAGTGCCATGTCCAGTCCTTCTTGGACACCTCCAGGGCTGGTGACTCCATCACCTCCCTGGGCAGCACATTCCAGTGCCTGACAGCCCTTTCCATGGAGAAACTTCTCCTGATGTCCAACTTGACCCTTCCCTGGCACAGTTTAAGACTTACATCCTCTCCTCTGGCCACTTGTTGCCTGGAAAAAGAGAAATAGTCAGGGTGAACTATAGAGGAACAGCAGGAACTGCTCAGAATGGCCTTTCCTGGTCTACTGAACTCCTTTTCCTTCCACTCACACTGCACGTGAGTGAGCTTCATCCATTCCCTGATGGATACAGGGCACACTGCATTTTTGTGTGTGTTTCTGTGCAGATTGTCATCTGCTTTTACTTTTTTTTTCTTCACTTCTGTGCATGTGAGTCATCATTCCTGTAAGATTTTTTTTCTGCTCCATCATGCCAGGCAGAAAGGACCTAAATTGTGCCATGTGTCAGGGGAAGTTTAGGTTGGAGATCAGGACAAGGTTCTTCCCCCAGAGGTGTTTGGGCACTGAACAGCTCCCCAGGGCAGTGTCACAGCCCCAAGGCTGACAGAGCTCAGGGAGTGTTTGCCCAATGCTCTCAGGCACAGGGCGCAGTGTTGGGGTGTCCTGGGCAGGGACAGGAGTTGGACTGATGATCCTTGTGGGTCCCTTCCAACTCAGGATATCCTGTGGTTCTCTGATAACAAACCCTTGTCATTCCCCTGGTGCAGTGCCAGAGGCTTGGAGCAGCTCATCCGAGCGAAGAACATCAAGACAGTGGGTGACCTGAGCACTCTGACAGCGTCTGAGGTCAAAACTCTGCCCATCCGCTCTCCCAAGATCTTCAATGTCAAAAAAGCCCTTAAAGGGTATCATGAGCAACAGGTAGAGTTGAGTTTTAGCACCCAGGAAGGCAATGTTGGGCTAATGAACTGCTAACTCCTGTTGTTCTGAAAATATCTCTTGTTCTCTCCCCAAAACTCCTCAGGTGAAGTCTCGGGTGCCGGAGGAAATGTCAGCGCTGGAAGATGCAGAAAAGCCTGTAAATGGCCTGGAGGATAAATCTCTCTGTGCAGATGAGGAAAAACTTGCAACAGGTACCAGTTACTGGCTGTTGGCTTTGCCTTCATCCCTTTGGCTTCAGTAGGAGAGTGTTCATAGCCAAGAGAGCACACGTAGTGCTGTTTTGTGCAGCCCTGTAGCAATGGCTTTTTAAAACTTTGCATATTTTGAGGGGAAGGTGCTGGTTTTCCCAAGAGAAACCTGCAGAGAACAAAGTAGGCAAGGCTGCAAGTCCTTCATGTCCTGCCCCTCAGCCAGGTGTCCGTGCTGGGGGTGCACAGGAACCAGGAGGGGGGGGAGCAGAGACTGTTGTGGTGCCTCATTCTGAGGGGCTTGGGACAGGAGGGGGATGATTCCCTGCTGGGATTTGGGTGTCTTAGGTTTTTATTTGGATTCTCCTGTGCATTTCTGGAGCTCAAAGAGAGGAATCCATGTTTGGTCTTCCAACAAGAGACTTAAAGCAGAGCCAAAACTCAGGAGTGACTGTCCAGTCTAAGCATGGGTCTTTGGGGGGACAGGTCTGGAAGGACATTGGCAGTGTCTCTCTGGGATCAAATAGAGTCATTTCTACCCTTAGAGCTGTTGTACAGTCACGGTCAAACACCACCAAACTCAGGGTGAGGAAGGGTAGGGTGGAATCCTGATGTTTGTCTTTGTCAGGAACACTTGTATCCCATGGAGTAAACACTTTATAAGCTGCTTGGATACTGTGTACAAAAGCAGCTGTGACATGCTGCTCCTGAATTCTGGGTGGGTTTTGCTCCACACCCCCAGACCCTGCCCTGCCCTTCTCCCCTTCCCTTGCAGCCCTGGCTGAGCCAGCCGTGCAGAGCAGGGAGCAGCCCCCAGCAGACCTCCCGAGCCAGATCCACGCCCTGGCAGCACAGGTGACCTCTGAGCACCTCCACAGCTACTCGGGCAGCCAACTCTTCGAGATGCACGAGACTCTGGCTGCCATGACCAGCTGCATCCTGAGGAACCTGCAGTCCCGCTGGAAATCGCCTCCCCACAAGAGCTCTGAGTAGCTGCTGCTCAGGGATGAGTAAGGAAGAGTTTGTTACAATTTTTTTCCCCCAACTTTTCTTTATTTTTGGTTTTTTTACTCCTTCAACTGTGCATTTTGTGCTATAGAAGTGGGGTTTTTGTTACACCTACATACATTTATTGTCATAGGGTTTGTTGTTGGTTTCTTTCCTTATTGTGTGTTTTTTTTTGTTGGTCTTTTCATCCCCTCGCCCTAGTTTGTGGGATTGTTTCCTCCCTGTCTGAGGTGTTTGTGTTGTATTGCTATGCATATTTCTTTCGGGCAGTGAAAGAAACTTTGACAAGAGTTGTGCAATAGCAAAGACTGTGAAACCAAACCAGCAGAGTAGTTAGAATTCTATTTTTCAAACCCAAAGTGTTCTTGCTGCTGCAGAGTAAGTGCTGCTGGGTGAGAGCAGCTCTCAGCTCTGTGTGGGAGCTCCTTCAGCACGTGAGGTAAGCTGGGCATCACTCCCCACAGCAGGAGCTTGGCCTTTGTACCAGAGCTATTTTTGCATGTATTTTTGTACTGCTGACCCTGAAGGAGCTGAGAATGGGGTGTGTGTGACAGGGGAAAGACTCTGCGAAGCGTCTCAGGCCTCTGTTGGCAGCAGTTTCTCCTTCTGTGGAGAAGACTTTTTCCTTGGGGAAAAAATGAATTGACAATAGCTTTTTTTGTTGTATATTATGTACAGACTTAGGGCAAATGTTTGGTTAATAATTTATGATCTGGAGTTTTAATTGCATGGGATGCACTGCTGCTTCTGGGAGCCCTTCAGTGAGCTGAGAGTTCCTGGGTTTTGCTCTGGCATTCTGGTCTGTATATATTGTACTGTGGTTCTCCCAACGAACATTTCTTCAAAGGAGTTGCTGCAGGTGGTTTTTACAACTTTTACATGGACAAATAAAAGAGTAAATAGTCCCCAAACTGATTGATGGCATCGTGGTTATGGGGGTTTTATCCCCTTCAGCTCTCCCTCAGCACTGCTGTGGATTCCCAAGGCTGGGAGGGACCCTGGAAGGTCATCACTGCCCTGGGACCTGTCAGCAAGACAATGTGTGTTCCTTGCCCTGTTTGTGTGGCTCATGGAGAAGAGAAACAAGACACAGGTGGCCTAGATGTACAATTTGAACAGGTGGCTGTAGGTTTTTTGGCTTGAAAATGTTATTTTGGTTCCAAATCTCAATCCTTAGGCATGTTCAGCTCTTTATCCAGTCCCTGGGTGTGATGAGGATGTTCCTAACAGCCCTGGAAGGAGTGTGGAGTTACTTAGCTAAGCCTGTGCAGTGCTGGCAGGGCCTGGAGGAGGGACATTCCCTTTCAGGCTGGTTGTGTACACCAGCAGTGCTGTGAGTTCTGAGCATTGGTGTTGCAGCTCCTGCTGTTAACTTGATTTTAGTCTGTCTTAGACACAGTGTACACTGGTTTTTAGTGCCTTCTGTCCTGGGCTGTGGCTGGTTCCAGGAGCTTCAGTACATGAAGCAAATCACTGCAATGTTCACTGCCCAGTTCAATCCTGGGCCCTTCCCTTTTCCCAGGACACATTTCTGCACCAAGCCAGGCTGTTGTGAGATGAATTCCTGCCACACCCAACATACTGCAGAAACATCAGCTTTATTCAGTCACTAATTTACAAGGAACAACAGCTTCTGACCCCAGAAGAGCTGCATGAAGGACACATGCATGAGAGCTCAGCAAGCAGGAGGGGAGGGTTGGGGCTCTGCTTTCCCCTCCTCAAAGTCATGGTGGTTTGAAATACTTAAGCTTATATGGAAAAAGAGGTAAAGATACTCAAACAGTTTAGAAGAGCCCAGAAAAAAAATACTCTTTAGAGGAGAATGAATGAAGTAATGCTTGGGAGTCTTTAGGGCCTGTGTTGAGTGTTGGAGGTACTGAGCTGGGTTGTGGTTCTGGCATTGTCCTGCTGTGGTTGCGATGAAACGTTTGTCATTCCAGGCAGTGGCTAAAGGGTAAGTTGGATTGTTTGGGCACTGGAAGAAATGGAGTTTCAAAAATGCTTCGAGATGATGTTCCAAGAGGGTTTTGCTCTGCAGTTACCTTTGCCTCGTGGCTCTGAGGCCCGTGGGGAGGTGTCCCACCCCAGGGCAGGGCCTCACACAGCCTCCACGTAGTTGGCAGGCAGCATGCCAGTCTTGCCCGTCCTCTGCACCGTGCCGTACATCCAGCCCTCGTCGATGGCCTGCACGTTCACGATGGTGTCGCCGTCCTTGAACGACACCTCGTCCGCGTCCGCGGCCATGTAGTCATACATGGCTCGGTAAGTCTTCTGTGAGGGGAAAGGGGCAGAGAGACATGTTTGCACCCTGGCAGCACTGACAGCCAGAGCTGGGGCAGAGCAAGGTTTGACTCATTGCAGTACTCTGAGGGCACTGTCTGGCTGCAGAGTGTCCTCAGTGCCACAGCACCTGAGGGTGAAGTCTGTGGCTCTAGAGCCAAGTCTGGCATCATGGAACCATCAGGGTTGGAAGAGACTGACCTTTAAGAGCATCAAGTCCAACTGTCCACCTATCACTACCCAGCTGATGGGTCCAGCTCTGACTGGAACTAGTGGTGAGTAGGTGTTGCCTCCCAGCAGGTTCCGGGAGGCAGTGCCATACCCACTGTCTTACACCTACTCCAAAACTCAATCCCAAGTGTAGGAAGAAGTGTTCATTCAGTTAAAGTTTTAAGTTTGGACCCCACTGTCACACATCTACTCCAAAACAGCCTCAGGAGGAGGAGGATGTTCTAATTTAAAGTTTGCAGGTGTTGCTCTAAGATTTCCAGGTGTGTTAATTTGCAGTTTCCAAGGACTATTAAGGGTCTGTCCCACTTCAGTGGGTGTTAGACCTCCACCTGGTTTAGTACTGGTCCTTACCCCAGTGGGTGGGTTACTTACCCCAGCTCAGTCTGGGTTAAGACCATGTGGAGCACACTGGGATGAGCAAGCACCACGTGCTGAGACCTACTGTGTGTGCTGCCCCAGCCCTGGTGTGACTTACCCCAGCAGTGGAGGGGTGAGAAGGGACGGAGGACACCGTGGTTTGCTGCGTGGCGACCGATGACGAGCGTTGCTGGGGCAGCTCGATGGTCTTAACCTGCTTGTAGCCCACTGCAAAGGGAACACAGGGTGAGGAGGTCATACTGGGATAGGGCACTGGGGCAGGTCAGAGCTGCCTTTGAGCTACTGACACAGATTTACAGCTGGTGGTTGTGTCCACAGCACATTTTGGAGATGTGTTTTTCCTAGCAAAAGGAGTCACAGAATATTCAGAGTTGGAAAGGATGCACAAGGATCATCAGTCCAACTCCTGTCCCTGCCCAGGACACCCCAATCCTCCTGTGCCTGAGAGCATTGGGCAAACACTCCCTGAGCTCTGTCAGCCCCCTGGGAGCTGTTCAGTGCCCAGACACCTCTGGGGGAACAACCTTGTCCTGATGCCCAACCCAAACCTCTCCTGACACCCCTCCCCAGCCATTCCCTGGGGACCTGTCACTGGTCCCACAGAGGTCAGTGCTGCCCCTGCACTTCCTTCCTGAGGAAGTTGCATAAACTGATGACTTCTCCCCTCAGTCTCCTCCAGGGTGAACTGCCCAAGTGCCTCAGCCTCCTCATGTGTAGCTTCCCCTCCAGGCCCTTCACCAC
>NW_008668503.1:0-753 GCF_000695815.1 Acanthisitta chloris
TGGTATTCTGCGACGGTCATCCCAGTGGTGTTGCTCTTCCTCCATTCTCCGCCAGTACATATCCTCTTCGTATCGCCTGCAGTGCATCAATCAAAGTGTTCTCTTCACACAGTAGTTAACACTTGCAACCATTCTAAAGAGATTCCTGTATATCCTCACAAATTCCTTTTTAGGAATCATAAGCAAATACCAGCAAACTCCACAGGGTAAGTAAAATGAATGGTTATTTTCAAAGTAGGTCTGAATTTATAGCAAAACAATTCTAGCAACTGCATTCCTCAGCGGGACTGAACAGCAGAAAGAATCAAAAGCCCCAGAGAGATAATGACAACTTAATTTAAGATAAGACAGAAGTATTTTGAATACTTCCCAAGAAAAGCATTCAAAATAATTAACTACAGGAGCGCAGCTAGATTCAGGCAATCTCACTGCAGCTTTTGTCTCATTAATTCATAAACCAGAATGCATTACCTCATTTCCATCCTCCAACGTTCCTCCTCCTCTCGCCTTCTCCAGTATTCTTCTTTCTGCATCTGTTTCCTCATCTTCTCTTCTTGAATTTTTCTTGCTCGAATACTGGGCTTTACTTCTACTTGTAAGTCTGGGTTTACTTTTTTCTAGTTCAGAAAAACAATGAATTAAATGTTGGTTTCTTCTTCTTATCTCAAAGTTACAGAGTTCTGACATGCTTAACATGCATTACTTGTCTACAATAAAATCAAGGGGAGTAAAATGCAGTTTTAAAACTGCAGG
>NW_008668503.1:783-10700 GCF_000695815.1 Acanthisitta chloris
TTGTTCCTCAATGTCTCCACGAAGAGTCTAAGTGGTTTATCCTGCCAAAAACATTGAACAATACCGTCACACTATTGGAAACTCATGGCAAACAACAATAAGTTGTTGCTTATTTGGGTTGTACTAAAATCAATGTCCAAAACATTTTTAAAAAAACCCAAAATATAGTTTCACAGTTTGCATTATTCTTTAAAGACTATACTCCCTTTTCTAATATGTTGTTTACCGAGGGTGCCTACTTTTGTCTAGTCTTTACATGTAAGAACCCATGATCAGTCAGCTAACACTGGCAGATTTTCACATAAAAGCATTCACATTTCTACCAACCTTGTACTGAAGTCTGTGCCTCCTCCCTTTTAAGTGCATCTCCTTAGCATTGGGATCATTGAAACTGCATTCGCAGAGTTTACAGTGAAAGCGAATCACCTTTCCTTCATCATTCCTTACCTGGAAAATAAAGTTATAACACATTTGGACCTTTATTCCTTTTTCTTACTAAAGCCAATGAAAAAAATTAAGCTAATTATCCATTAAGCTAATTACCCAATGACAGTGGATAATGTCTACCTGACACAAAACTTGCTAAGAAGTTCACACAATAATTGAAAGCAGGCAAAGCAGAACTTTCAATTCTCATAGACACACCATTTTGCTTGGTAATGAACAAAGTTCTGCCATTCCAAAGACTGCATAGCTTTAAATTCAAGCCTGAACATACTGAGTTGAATGAATTACAAACCTATATATCACGCAAAATTTACATCAGACTTCATCCACCTACTTCATGCCACCCACATGAAGAATGCCCCACTAAGCAGAAGAGAAACATGCACAGTACAAAAGTGTAAACATATGCACAGGCCTTTGCAGGTTCAATGCCTTGTTATTCTTATTTTCAAGGATGACCCAGGGAATTACAGATCAGGCAACCTCACCTTGATTCCTGGAAAGGTGCTGGAGTAGCAAATCCTGGAAACCATTTCCAGGTACAACAAAGTTAAGAAAACCATTGGGAGCAGTCAGCATGGCTTCACCAAGGTGAAGGCCTGGCAGACGAGGACAGAGCAGCCGATACTGTCCACCTGGACTGCAGTAAAGGCTTTGACAGTCTCACTACGATGTCCTCATATGCAAGCTCTTAATGCATAGATTGGATAAGCATACATCAGTTGGACTGAAAACAGTCTGAACAGCCTGGCCCAAGGATGGTCAGTAGAATGAAGCGTAGTTGGAGGCTAGCAGCTAGCAGTGTACCCCAGGGATCAATACTGGCTATAGTCCTTTTTATTATCTTCAGTTATGATCAGGATGATGTGGCAGAGTGTATCCCAGCAAGTTTGCTGATGACACAAAACTAGGAGTGGCTGATACACTGGAAGGTTGTACTGTTATCCAGAGGGACCACAGTGGGTTAGAAAAATGGGCTGACAGGAATCTCAGGAAGTTTTACCAGGGGAAGTGCAAAATTCTGTATGAATGGTGGAACATGCCCACGCCCTGGACAGAGTTCAACAAAAGGCCCACAAAGATGCTGAAGAAACTACAGCATTTCTCCTATGAGGAAAGGCTGGGAGCGCTGGGACATTTCGGCTTGGAGAAGAGAAGGCTGAGGGGGATCTTCTTAATGTACATAAATACTTGAAGGAAGGGTCTGAAGAGGACAGAGCCAGGCCTTTTTCAGTGGTGTCCAGTGCCAGAACCAGAGGCAATGGGCACAAACTGACACAGAGCTGAACATCAAGAAATAGCTTTTTATTGTGAGAGTGACTGAGCTCTGGCATGGACTGCCCAGGTTATGGAGTCTCCATCCCTGGAAATACTCAAAAAACACCTGGACATGGTCCTGGGTGACTAGCTGCAGGTGGCTCTATGTGAGCAGAGGCGTTAACAAGATGACCTGAAGAGATCCCTGCTAACCTCAACCACTCTATGATTATGTTCACTAGAACAGTTAAAAATAATACACATTTTCATATTAATACCTCCTCCACATAGTCATGGCCCACTGGCTGGACATCGCTTTGCAAGGCAGCAAGAGTTGTAGGAGTCACTGGTTCAGCTGTTGTATCTGGTTTTACTTCCTGTGTTTGCGCTGTGGCAGCAGGAGTTGTTTTAAAACCATTTTACTTCCTGTTGTCTGAAGTTTATTGCCACCTAGAAATCAAAAAGTTAAATTATTAACTTCCTAAAACGAGGATGCGATTAAACATGATGTGCAAGCTGAAGCCTTTATTTGCAAATATCACTGTTCTGACCAAAGCATTCTCTGTATTTTAAAATCAATTAAAACTTACACATATTTTAAATATCATTGAAGATTTTAAAACTAAGTTTAACAACATTAAGTTATTTAAATACCCACATTTTTTATTTCAACAAGAAAACTTCTGCTTTATAAAATTACCATTTTCATTATTTGTTTTCCTGCTTTTTTAAGAGACAGGCCTGAGTGGGAACAGCTCAGCAAATATATATTAATAATCTTTTTGGAGTTTTGCAAAGGTATCCGAAAGAAGTACTTCAAAACCTTACAATGTTTGTACCAATAAAAGCATTATACTCTTAGTGTTGCAACTGTATAGGTCCTTCCTTGAAGAGCAGGATAGCTTATTGTGGAACAGCTGCTTCCCATCTCTGAATGTCTGTCACGCTCAGTACAAAGTCTCCACGGTTCGGTTTCCACTGTTACAAGGATGTTTCAGTTGCTCAGTCACCAACTGCCAATCTCTTAACAGCCCAGGCTGTGAACTAAAATTAGGACCAACTGGACTACAAACAGTAACATTACAGCAGGAACTACATAAGCAACCAAAGGTGGGGAGCTTGTTATGAAGGTGGGAGACACCTTCAAGAGAACTCAGGTGGAGACAACCAGGCAGAAAATGCCATTGATTTTGCAGCAAAAGCTTTATATACATTCTTGTTTTCACCTATCACTAATTCCCTTAGGCCCAACAGTTTCTCATGCATAAAGTTAACTAAACACATTGGTATTTGGTGTACTAATTCTTAAAAAGAAAATTATAGAATAGGTTAGGTTTCAAAATAAAGACTGACTTCTGTACTTGCCAACAAAGTTTATTTTCGGTGTAGATATTTTCTTTACAGCTACATTAGCAGCAGTTGAAGATGTTTTGTTGTTGGACGCAGTGTTAACTGGTGCGTTTGTCGTGGGAGTGAGAATTTTCACTGCAGAGGATGCAACAGAGGAGTTCACCGTGCTGCTGCTAGTTGCTATATTTGAAGCAGAGGCAGTTGGTTTGGAAGCAGATGTGGAAGTTGAGGAAGTAGCTTGGGTAACCACATTTGGTTCAGTTGAAGGAATGGGTTTGCCAAGTTTTGTGTGCAGCTTTACTACCTGTTAGTATGAAGAGAAATCCACAATATAAAACTAATGTATCACAAAGATCAACATAACTAAAAAAATTAATATAATTTTAAAGTTAGCTATTGTTTTTTTTACAAAAAGTGGTCTTAGCAAGACATCTAAAAGCCCTTGTCATCCATAAAAAGGAAATAGTTCATATTTATCTCATGTTGCTTATTTCCATTAGCAATCCAGGCATTTACTCCAAAAGTGTGCAGATGAGAACAGCAAAGCAATAGACTCACAAGTCAGTACAGTTCAAGGAAACATTTTGCTCCTCGTGTTTCAATGTGTCTATTTTGTTGCCTTGTCGCTTTTAGTCTCCCACCCAAAGTGTAATACCTTGAACTAACTTGCTTCCAAACAGTATTTGGAAATAAGTTACTGAACTAACAACACTGTCTCTTTTGATTGCTACAATTTAAGAGTATTCCCACTGAAAGAATTTCCATGTTACCTAACAAAACTGAAGATATTCCTTAGGCAAAGGTTTTCTATTTTAATAAAACAACCAGCCAACCAACCAAAAGATAAAAAGGTACATGTACAGAAATAGTCAAGGAGGATGTGAGAGGTACTTCAGAGCTCTTTAGTATCTCATAGAAAGTAAAGGGGTATATGCTTATTCTTAGAAGTAACAAGCAGAGGCCTTTTCACAACATGCCTGAGAGGGACTAACACTCCTTTTTGGTGACTGCTGATCATCACCTGAAAAAGTAATGCATGTAGTCCATAAGAAGAAAACATGCAAATTCAACACTAAAGACTGGTTTTTGAAACAACAGTAAAAAAAGCCACAAATCTGCAAGACATACCTTTAATGAATGCAAACACATGTACACAATCATGATATGCACACAACTGTATAATTTACTTAGATTTTGGTTGTTAATTTTTGTGTTCCCTATCAGAATACAGACATGCTAATGTCAGACAATACTATACATTTGTTCAAGCAACTATTCAAAATGACTTTTTTTTCTAGTAGAATGCACACAGTTTTTCAGTTACCACAGCAATAAAGAGAGCCCTTTGAGATTTTGTTTCTAAACGGTTAAGAGCCTAAAATAGCAGTGGTCAGCAACTATACAACAAGAAGAGAAAACTATATCCAAGTATGTAAGGATAGTACACACTATACTCCATATATCTACAGAGTTATCGGGCACAACCCAAAAAAGTAATAGCCCAATGTATTAAAGAAGAAAGAACACTTGACAAGTCTGTCTAAATTTTAATTTTTACTCTTGTGGGACAATGTTTTAAATCTGCTATGAAATTTAATTATTTTAATAGGAACAATGTCACTGTTGCCTGTGTTTTGAAATGTAAAGAGCTATAAAAGCTGAGTATGAATATTACATTTGTTACTGACATTAATATTTCCAGAGTTACGAGGTAAATCTGTAATACTTAAACACACATTCTACTCTACCATTGCATTTACTATTGTGTGGCCAATTGTAAAACACTGGTCACAGCATTTCACAGTGCAACCCACAGCTTTTATTCCAGAATGCCTACCTAAGTGCACCCAAACAGCAGGAAAAACATGCATACCAGATGTCTTCCAAACAGACATTATAAAGTCTGCTACAAGACATTGTTCCTTGCTTTCACATGATAATTTATTTTGGCAAGAATTACCAAGGAGTGATGCATAATACTCCTGTTTCTTGGCACTGTCTCAGCTTACAGTGTTTCAAAGTGCACTGAAACCTTCACAGCACCAGACAAGTAAGATGAATCTCAAGAGGACTACTGAAAAGAGGTAGCACAAGAATGCTACTGCGTGTCCTCAATGACTCTTTTCCTCGTCTTATTCTACACTTTTCTCCTATACATAATTTTCCCAATACAACCTCTTCCTGATGATATGGCAGTATTTCCCTCCACTTCTTTCAGCAAGGCCTTTACAATTAAAGACAAGTTTGAAACAAAAAGCAGAAGCTTTTAAATAAAAGAATTCAAATTACGTATTTTCTGCATATCTACTCCTTCCTTAATATAAGAAAAAATGATGGGAAGAAACATGTATACTGAGTTGTATTTTAAGAAGAAGGGAAAACTCTTACTTTCTGATGCTTGGCTCCACGGATATGAGCAGCGTAAGCATCCGCTCCTGTACAAGACACATCACAGAGCTCACAGCGCAACTGATTCTGAGTTCCACGAGCAGAAGTACTGTTGTTATTGGTGTTCTGGGAAGCTTTTAATGCTGCTTCTTTCTTTTTGTGTTTCTGGCCTTCTAAGTGTTCTTTATAAGTCTGTTTAAATAAACAACACACACACAGTAAGTTGTCTTTGTACGGCTCATTCAACAAACATGTGAGTACATGTATTATAGAAATCAGCATAAAACACACACTTCACCTAAGAAACATTTCCTCTGCTGAACATTTCCTCTGTATGACACGCTCTAAGGCATTAGTGGGCCACTTCTAAGACAAGTGAATTTTCTTCTCCACCACCAGGATTCCATATTTAGGTAAAACAATACAGGCTTTTCTCCTCTAACTTCTCAATTCCCCTATCAAGTAGTGGTCAACAGATATTACCACTGACATGATCTGCATTTTCCTGCAGTGCACTGTTATTCTTGATTTTGATTTTTCCTCAAACTATAAGACTACATTCATCAAGTGTACCCAGATAACAGAAAATCAATTTAAAAGAAGATAGAGAATAAATAAAGCTGTACAGAAAATGAAATGCAGAAGTTGGTATTACTTCTTATATTAACAATGGCAATCTAGAGAGAAGACAGGGTGGGAAATAATGACAAGTTTACCTAAAGAAAAAGAACTGTTTTATCCAGACACACATGTAAACATTCTGCATGAGTTGGTATCTACTTTCAATGCACCTGTGCCCACTGTGAAACTAAACCGTGATGCTGGAATACAACGAACAATAAATTATCAGGCTTACCATTCACAAAATTTATGTAATTCCATAGATTTCAACAAGTATTTTCTAAGAATTTTGCTGTGCTAAAGAAGCAAATCAAATTCAAAGTTTCAAATAATTCTGAAGTCCAATTCTAAAGTCTGAAACTTCTCTGTACAAGCTCAGAGGATGTATGTTTTTGTCTTCTCATAGGAACTCTTTCTATAATAGGGCACATTTTCATTTAATTATTCCTTTAGTAGACATATAGTATCAGGTCTTTCAAAATTAACAACTATTCTTGATTAGAGGGCTGGAGCACCTCTCTAAATGAGGAAAGGCTAAGAGAATTTAGTTTGTTCAGCCTGGAAAAAAGAAGGCCTCAGAGTGACCTAACTGTGGCCTTCCAGTACCTGAAAGGAGCCTACAAGAAGGATGGGGACCTTTTACAAGAGCATGTATTGACAGGACAAGGGGGAATGGCTTCAAACTGAAAGTAAATAGGTTTAAATACTAGGAAAAAATTCTTTACTGTGAGGGTAGTGAGGCACTGTAACAGGCTGCCCAGGCAGGCTGTGGATGCCCCGTCCCTGGGAGTGTTCAAGGCCAGGTTGGATAGAGGTCTCAGCAACCTGATCTACTGAATGGTGTCCCTGCCCATCGCAGCGGGGTGGGAACTAAATCATCTTTAAGGTCCCTTCCAAACCAGGCTACTCTATGATTCTATGATTCTTAATAGGGTCAGTTTTTTAGTTGAAGAAATTATGACTAAAGTATATAGTAGCATATTGCGTAATACAGATACCTGTGGTCCAGCACAGCTGATCTTGCAAACATCACAGTAGTGGATCTGGGGCGGTTTGGGAGGTTGTTTTGGTTTCAGTTGCTTATTTTGGAATGGTGCCTTTTTAGTAAAGGTGGTCCCTGTCCAAGCAGCTGTTGCAGCAGCAGCAGCAGCTGCCGCCGCAGCCTGTTTCTGTTGCTGCTGCTGCTGTTGGTAATAGGACGATGCAGCTGAATACACTGCGGCTTCATAGCCAGAATAAGAGGTACCTCAAAAACCAAAATAAAACAAATGTTACATCACTGTATATCATGTGTCAGTTGCACAATACACTAATTCAAGTCATGCTGCGCAATGGAGTAAGGAGGTAGGGCAAGATACAAGTAATTTACTGAAATTGTCTTAGGCAGTGTGAATTTTGCTTGATGTTTCACAGTACACAAATACACAGCTACCAATTACATCGGAATATATTCAATTTTAGACACATCTCTGCAGACACACAGTCATGTTACATATATCAAAGCGTCCCTAAAGAACATGTGAAACTTCCTGGTACATCTGGTAAGACTGAGTATGATGGAACAAGGACTTTGACGGAAGATTTATCAAAGGCCACTTGAAGTAAGCAGTCTTCCAGAACCAGATTTGCTGTCCATGTTTCCAAATGGCAAGGAAGAATGACATTATGTAGAGGAAGGGGAAAAAAATAAGATACAAGACATAATGTCTTGTGTCCTAGTTCCTTGGTTTAAGTTAGTGCAGAGAAGTTGCTTGCTCACTAGAACCTGGCTACAGAGCCCTTGCTTTCTAGTATCAAAGTTGCATATCACTGCCCCGGCCTGGGCAGTATTCTGCCCCAAACTTGGTAGTGTTCAAAGCCAGGCTGGATAAAGTCTTGACCAACCTGGTCTACTGGGAGGTGTCCCTGCACAGGGCAGGGGAGGTTGGAACTAGATGATCTCTAAGGTCCATTCCAACCCCTTAACATACGATGCTATTATGAATAAATCAAGGAAACTAGGCTCTGTCTCAAGGAGTACTAAAATCTCTTCTTGAACAGAACACAACCCAAAAAGTTCAAGGTAGCTGTAACATCCCACTTGATTACCATCTGGCTCTAATGTTAACATATTTTCCTCTTTAACTACTTTTTGGATTCCTAACAGTTGAATGAAAGTTGTTTTTTTTTCAGAACCCATTCTCCGCCTGTCTTGGGCCAAGACAGCCCAATCTTAAAAGATGTGTAACAAACTGCTCCTTTTGTCTCTGTAACTGCATCCTTCCTTCTCACTTGCCTGGGGTAACATTTCTGTTGATGCATTTCCTTATTTTTTCTAACCCCCATTTTTCCTTTCCAAACCTTCTCTAGGAGGTTACCATTCATGTGGCAATGCCAACACTTTGTATATTCTCACATATAACAAAACAGGCATGTAAGACTGTCAGGGACCTTTAAGAAATGTTTGATTTGACATTGTCTGGCCTTGATGGCTTGTTGTGTGGCAAAGGCTTGTGTTGGGGTCCTTGTGAGGGACGGACTACAGCACATCATTATGATGCTCTGAGAGCCAAGGGCACCTAACAGTATTTATAGTAAAATGTCTCCGGTACATGCAGCTACGCACTGATTCCACAACTTTGGACTGGTTGCTCCACTTGCCAATACGTACAATTCTTACTTACGATAGGTTACAAGTTCAAGCTGCATCCCGCTCTCACATCCTGGGAAACTGGTAACAAGAGCTACACAGTGTCTATGAGAATCTAAACAACAGCACTATTCTCGGCTTCCTAGCAAGATGACTTATCTATAAGGCAGTAAAACTAAAACCAAACCTAAAAACCCTGGCAGCTGGAGAGAACAAGACCATTATAAGGTGTTGGATATAAGACACAGGAATGCATGAAGATAGAAACAAGGCCAGAAAGACCTGTTTTATGTGTGTTTTTAATTGCTTAAGCATTCCTTTAACTGTTGGTCAAGTTACAGCTTCTCTGCTAGCCAGGCCCCAACAGGCTTTGGTGACTGCCTCAAAGCTTGCTAAGCCACAGGATGCCTCCAGCCATGGAAATCCTCTAGGTGCCAAGACAATGAGGCCCACTGTCCACCACCCAAATCCTCCAGCTAACAAATAACATCCTCTCCAGCTACCAGGCTAAGGAGGCACCATAGTCCACCACCTACATCCTCTGAATGCTGAGACCACGAGGCACCACGAGGCTGGGAATACTGCTCATCTCCAGGGAAACTGACCAATCAGTGCCCTGACAGAGCCCTATAAAAAGGACCAGTATCCAGAGCATGGCGGATACCTACCACTGAAGAGAAAGATGACTGTGGATCATCAGAATGCTGCTGGACCCATGGTGGTGACTACTCCATCTGTTATATGACTTTGGATCATCTGGATCCATGGTGGTGACTATCTCTGCTCTGGCATACCAAACCTTGCTTACTTCTAACTATCTCCCTTTCCTGTTTCTAACTTTTCTACTGCCCCTTCTCTCCCTCTTGCATGACCAATAATAAAGTCTCACTCCCTAACAGTATTTTGACCTTGTTTGCGTCGTAATTCACATTGGGGTAAACATTTGAACACTCCTGAATTTAACTGGACCAGGACAAAGACAACAAACCTGTTTTAAAGATACAGCAAAATACTCTGCCATTACAATAATTTCACTGGTTGATACTTCTTGGTGAACTATGATGCAACTGAAAATGAACTGCTAAAATTCTGAGTATTGAAAGCCTCTCCTGAAGCAACTGCAAAGATTCCAGCAACAAAATATGAATTCTTACCAGAGTAAGTAACTGCTGTTGTACTGTATGTTGCACTTTGAGTGTAGGATGGAACAACAGTAGCTGCAGCT
>NW_008668503.1:10725-22766 GCF_000695815.1 Acanthisitta chloris
AGAATAGAACAAGTGTCGCGGCCCCTGCCACTGGCTGCACAGTCGAGGACACTGGATATATGGAAAATGTAGTCGTTGCTGGACTTGGGGTTGCAGGTTTTATAGCTGTCACTTGTCGTGTTTGCTGGGCTTGGGTGTACTGAGTTGCCCCTTGGCTATATCCTGCTTTCGGAGCTAATTAGGACAGAAAATAAACATGTACAAACATTAATATGCTTTAGCTGAATGAAATGCAAACCATATTAAGGGATCATTAACAATATCCTCAGGAATAAATGTGTGAAAAAATGGGGGTTTGTTTTGGGTTTTTTGTTTGTTTTGTTTTATAGTGTTGTGCATAAGGTTGTTTTGTCATGGTTATGCACTGAATATCATGTATCACACAACAATTTAATCATGTCACAGCTCACGCGGCTAAGCCTCAAACTTAGTTATTTATTTTTAACTGGGCTACCATGTTTCTAAACAACCTTCTCACCAGAGGTTTTACTAAAGCACACTGAATTTAAGGACACCTAAACTTTCCTCTTAGTTCTAACTGAAGTAAAAAAACCCAACTAAATAGGACTCATGCTTTGTAGCAGTCATGATACAAATAATTTAAAAATTACATATATGAAGTAACTCAAGAATTAAAAGAGTATTTCTAATTAAATTATCATCTGAACCCAACACTGACTATCCATTCAGGAAGTTTTCTAGAAAAATCAGTAAGAACTTTGCCTAGAAGTATGTTTTGAATGTATTTACAAACAATCCAAACCTCAGAGGCAGCTACTTAATGAAACGTCACAATAATGTTGAAGTTCTAGGCGCAGAAAATTTTTCTACATGTTGGCCGAGTTAACATGACAAAAGTAAAAAGAAAAATATTCTAAGAACTATTTTTAAGGTATTAAAGTAGCAGACAGACTGTGAATAATGAGAGCAGTTTGAATCATGCCACCCACCTGTCTGGTAGTAGGATTCAGCTACTGAAGGCTGAGGCTGGGCAGCAGCAGCCACGGCTGCGGTGGCTGCTGATAATATTGCTTACTGTCATAAGCTACAGCTGGGGCAGTAGATCGAACATAAGAGTATGAATCCTAAAAATTGAAAAATGAGAAACCACCTTTAGGTATATAGATATATACCTTTATACAGCTACACTTTGATAGATACCTTTAGCTATATATCTAGAGAAATAAAAATCATTAGCAGAGTCAACTAAACAATGTATTTTCTTCTGGCTTACTAAAGTAGAATCAAAAATACAGACACAGCATATACAAATAAACGCATTAAAGAAATTAAATTTACATTTACAGGTACTGTATTTTAGCCCCACAGTGCAAGGTATACAGGTGCGTGGGCCCAATGGATGGGATGGAGCAGGGAGTATCAGCTGGGAGCTGTGCTGCTCCAACAAGCCCCTTTGGTGGGAAGAGTGGAGGAGGGGGAGCTGGAAGCCAAGCAAAGGGAAATCAGATGCCTTCTCCCTGATGCTCTGCCCACCAGTGCCTGGGAAAAAGGACTGAGAAACCCCCATGCTATGCCCTCTAAATGTTCCTCTTGGCTGTCTCAGGAGAGGTCAGAAGGCCTCTGAAAGAGTCTCCTCCACCTTCATTCCCTGCAGAGCAAGGCTGGTGATCCCAGGATGGGCTGTGCCAGCCTCTGCTCATCCAGTTGAGAGTGAGCCAGTACAGCTTGGGCTGCCAGCGATGCCACCCACCCCTGAGCTCTGCAGGTTGTGCTGACCACCAGCTGTCCTCTCTCCCTGCCCCACAGCTGGCATGAGAGCAGGCAGGATATCCTGCACTCAGCCCCGGAGCTGGGGGTGAGCACAGAGAAAACTGGCATCAACCCCAGCACCTGTGCTGCTGCCAACTTCACGCTTGACAGGGTGAGATGGGGATCTCTTGTGGTTTGGGTTATTTTGGTAGCCCCAGCCCCCCTGGGCCTTCAATGCCACCTCTTCTGGACAGATTTAGAGGGTTCCTGGGCACACAGACACGTTGAATTTGCCCTTCTGGCTCTGCTCTCCTGCCTTGGGCACAGAAAAAGGAACTCATCATGTGTGCGAAGCTGGATTTGATGATCCTTACGGGTCCCTTACAAGTTGAGATACTTCAGGCCTGGAACAACCCTATTGGTCTTTAGCAGACTTCATACAGGAATTAACCTCATGCTATTAAATCATTTTCCATACCAAATATTTTCACTGTTGAAAAGCATCTACTCTCGCTAGTTTTTAATAATGAATGTATCAGATTCTGTTCCCATAAAATAGCAAAAAAAGCAAAAACCCACCACAGATCTCCAAGAAAATATGAATTTCTACAAATGCCAACAAGTTTAAAAACGTCAGCCTATACTGGCTTTAAAAATTCCATCACTATTCACATTTTTCTTGGTTATATATTTTAGAGTATGAAAGTGATACTTCTAAAGCCTTCTTTATTTTCTGGTGTATCAACTAGTCCATTTGGAAACCGTAACTAGTCTGTAAGGGCAAGGCAAGGAGCCCATTTGACACCTTTAACACTTAGGAGATGCCTAGCAAGCTTAACAGGGGATGACCTGAAAACCACTATATAGATGTACATATATTCTCTCATCCTCACTTTATTTATGGTGAAGCATGACCAGTTGATTAACTGAGGGGTGGCACGGTATGAACTACTAGAGCTGAAATACATTCATGTATAAAAATTCTTTTTAATTCCAAGAAATATAATAATAAAATATTTTTTTTTCCCATCCAACCTATGTAAACTGGAATGATTTTATTTAGTTTAGTAGACTCTCTTCTCTGTCCGAATGGATCTAAAAACTGACCTCATAATTACCATGTGTAATTACAGAAGCTGTGCAAAAGAATTGAGAACATGCGGTACAGTCTTTAGAAACAAAACAAAATACAAGTTAGAATACAGACAATGCCTTGCTAAGTATAGGACTAAAAAGCTTAAAAATTATTACAGAGACATACTACTTCAACATCCAAGATGAAAATGAACAAAGAGCTCCCTTCTGCAGAAACCTGTATCAACATGAGGTCAGGCAGGGATCTCACAGAGGGTACCCAAAAACTACCCACAGGATAGTTTATCTTCTATCGTCTGTCATCACAGGTTTGGTACTAGAACTCCTATGGCACCCAGGAATCTGACAAAGGAACTATTTCCACCTCCACTGAAAATTTGTATTGGTACAGCCTTTTCAACTACATCAGTTTCATGACCCAATTTACTGCGCACCACTTGAACATCAGAGCTAGCCAAAACAAGGCAGTACTATTCTGCACAGCAGTAGCTTCACAAAAGTCACATTTTCTTTTCCAAACACGCTTTCTCCTTTTAAACTATCACTTAAAAATCACACAACAAAGGCAATTTGTTTGGAGCCTACCTGGTAATTCTGCGTAGTGACAGGAGGTGGTGGCGGTGGAGCTTCTTGCTGCCGTTGTGTGTATCCATAATCTGTAGCTGTGTGTGCTGTGGGATATCCTCCGTAGGCAGCAGCTGTAGCAGCAGCTGCCACAGCTACCGGCGCAGGCCTGGCCACGGCCACCGTGGCTGCTGCCGGAGCATAGGCTGCAGTGACAGTGTGCGCAGCAACGGGAGCCTGGTGCACAGTGTAGCTAGCAACTGTGGTTGGATGGGAATAGGCTACACCCGAAGCTGGCTGCTGGCTACGTTGGAAAAAGACAGTAACGTTAATCCAACATACAAAGCTAATGCCTACACATTTCAAAATCCCAAAATTGATTAATTCCTGTCTGTTCTACAAACAGACCTGGGGCAGCTGTCTGTCTGTGCATACATTTTAATGGCTTTATTATCTCTCTTCTACTCCCATGAGAAAAGCTGCATCTCTGTGGATGGACACACCATCATACAGGTGATGACTTCCTTAGCAAGAGGAGCCTTTGTCTTGCTTTTTTTCTAAGCAGTGGGACACAAGTCTTTCATTCAAAACAAAGCACTAGGCTTAAACTGTTACCTTTTCAGGACTGGCAAGTTCTAAAATGCTTTAGAAGTTCTTCAATAAAACTGACACACTTGTCAAGTTAAGAGAAACGCTACTTTTCTCTGAGAGCTTATTACTGACCTGTTCTGGCATGTTCATCACAGTCAATAACGAGATTTTAAAGACTTCCATGAAAATTAGCTCATAACTGTTACATTTGCTTAAACACACACCTCTGACTTCTCCCCTATTTAGAATTATATACCTAATATAAATGATAGAAAATATAGAATTATAAAACCTGGCCCCACTTGTGTGCACAGAAGTCCACAGACACAACAAGAAGCACGAAAAGAACACAGTCCTATCTAGCAAGAAGATTGCTACTACAGTTCTGACAGTTTTCCAGGCACACACTGAGATTAATCTGCCTCCCTAAAATTTGCAAGTAGAACACCAATATGCAGCTATTTACTAAGAATGAGCAAATATGAACAGCAGAAATAAAACATGATGGCTTTAAAGGTTCGATTACTTAAACAGAACCAGTGTTATTGTCCTGTACTGTTGTGTAACTCTGCATTATGCTGCCCTATATTGATGTACAACTGTGCATTGTGATTGGAGCTTATGAAATAAGTCTGCAGAGTGCCAGAACCCATGTAAATGAAATTTATATGGAAATAAGGGGGAAAAATGTGAGGCAGGAGAAAGACCTGTGCAGAAACATTAGCTTGGCTCTTCCAAGTTTCATGAAACCATGCTTAAGTTACCAATACAAAGTAAGATACAACACTCACAGCACACTACAAAGTAACAGTACAAGTCAGTTTACTAAAGAAAATGCTATTGTTCTCAGAACATGTATGATTAAAGCTACCTGATAGTGTCCAGTATTTAATATTGTGAAGAAATTACAATCATTACTAGCAGAACTATTAAAAAGATTATGGTACAGTTTCATTTCTTGTGCATGAAAATTCCTTATCATGGCATAGAATTAACAGCCAAAATAATTTTATTTCTAAGGCTAATACAGTTCTATGACCATGTTTATTTTAGCAAACCTGTTCCCCTCGCTTCTGCAACATCATGCAGAGCTAGTGATCGAGTTTGCAAGACTGCAAGAAAAGTATTCTAGAATTGATTGCCTCTTCCTTTCTAGAAGTCGTGTTACACTATGCTACAGAAGAAATTCATAGTGATATCTCTCTAAATGTGACACTTTTCTGCCCATGGTCTCACTGAAAACCTTTTAACATTGAGATAAGCAGAGATTTTCATGTAATTAATTTACATAAAAGTATCTTTGCACCAACTTAACTTACAAGAGTTTGGCGATTGGTTCCTCATCACTCTTGGATATTCATTCTTCTAATTCTACTAATCACCTCTACCAGCTCCTTCTGAAAAATTCTTTCACTAATCTCTACCTTAAGTAATAAATCTTCATACAGCACCACACCAAGCATGTCAACTTAATCCCAATAAATAAGACTCCAAAAGATTTAGGCACACGATCAATTTATTTGAGCAACAGTATGTCAGCTAAGCTATGGTAGCAAACCACATGTGTGTTCTTCAACACTACAAAGATAATAATTCACTTTAGCTTAATCCCTCAACAGAGAGGAAAAGGTGAATTTATACAAATTACTGTGTATGTTTTATGGGTAAAGAACATACAAACAAATACTGCAGGATGGCAGACAGAGAAGCTAACTCATTGACCTGGCAACCTAGCCAGTTTTGTTTGTGGATCAATTCCTCTCTTCCACAAATTAAATTCTAATATCCCTTCGAGTTCAAGGATTTCCGGCTCTCTTCATAGGTAAAGACCAAAATACAAAATTTACTTTCAAAATAAACATAATTCTCTAATTTGAGAAGTTACGAGTAGCTTCAAAATGTACTCTGCCATATGCTATTATATTACCTCTTCTACCATAAACGTTTATTCAAAAAGAATGTATTTTATTTATACCACACCTATTTCTTTAGCTGATCAGAACAGTACTTCCCCATCACAGCTGGTTTAATTTCTATTTTCTAGGAACACGTTCACCAGTGCTTATCTTCCAGTTCAGATACCTCCCTCACTGCACTGTCACTACCCCAGCCAGGGCCAGGTTACATGTAACACATGCCGCACTCAATTGTTCTACTCCAGGTTCTGTAGATATATGTTTCAATCAATTACAGAAGGTCACATGCTGGACTTTATCTAATGTGTTTTGTCTCTACCTACCAGCACTTAAAACTTCTGAATGTGTATCACTATTTCTTCATGCTCTCTGCTTCCTCCCCCCAAACAAAGTTTCTTCGACTCAAGACGTTTTACACCTCAGTGTATACTTAACTTGCCCTCATCTTCCACATCCTAACCAAATAACCTCAAGAATGAGACAATTCTTCATTCACAAATACTGCATTACAGTGCATGAGAGAAGTATTTTTTTAAAACACCTTTGACTCAAATCTTTGAATAACATCTACTCATTTCTACTGACACAACAGGAAATACTAATTTTTCTGATTAGTTAGCATTGAAACAAGTGCCATATATTGTAAAATATCGCTATGATATTAAACCTTCCAGGTAAGTCTGACTGCAGTGAGCTTTCTTTCTCCACAGTAATTTCTAAATTCCATGACAATCTGATTTTCAGGGTGTAGGGGTGAGGGGCCACACTGTCTCGCAGTCTTGCTGAACTCATCCCAGAGCAAAGGCCACAGCAAAAACTGGCCTTGCCCACATTGCTGTCTGGTACACAAAACTCCTTTCACTAAGTCCAAGCACCTTTTCTCAAAGCAGATGCCTGTTTTGCCCTGATACTTTGCAAGCTGGATATAAGAGTAACACTAAAGCTGTTTTCATGGTATCACCATTTGACACTATTGTGTACACTCAGAACTGTAATTCCCGAACAGCGTAACAAGAAAAATCTGTTTCTCCTTTGCAAAGTCTCCATTCCGAAACACTGAGGCATCAAAGAGTTACGAAGATCTCCCTGCCTAGCCCAATTCTACATCACAGAATCAAACAAGCTTCAGTACAGCTTTTAAAAAAAAAAAAAAAGTGCACTTTTAGGTAGGTACCTGGCCAGGAAAACTCTAGCCTGAACGCTTACACTTGGCCAAGCTGTATTAAAACATCAGCAAAAGTAGGTCCACATCCTGAGAACAAGCTCTCAAAACAGAAGGTGCTAGCCATCACCACTCCATATTTGTTATTAGAATAGCAAGATTAATTTCATAATTCTGTTGGTAGCTTTTATTTCCCTTGTCAAAAATCAAAATATTCAAGCAGCAATTATAAACCTTTTCTGAACAGCAAGGAAACTGCAGCAGAGTCTTTGATACAGGAAAGGAAATATGGACTTCCAAAGTGAAAAAAACCAAATAGCTGGGAGAATACTTGGTCAGAAAGAAGCTGACTAGGAGGCAGAAATTGCTGATCAACAGCAATTAATGAAGTATTGGTGCCCACTTGGCAAAATATTGTTCTTCAGGTCCAAACCCACGTGTTTGTCTAGCTTAAATAGGTATACAAGGCAGGTTTGTAAATGAACATTATTTAACAAAAAATAAAGGTTAGATGAGAACTTGTGTTAAAACTATTAGATAGAATATAGCAGAATCCTTGTTAGTTACTTTCTGGTAGCCACACTGACAGGATTACCCAAAAAAGACAGAGAACTAAGTGCAATTAAGAAGTAAATACTAAATTCTCTTCTGTAGAACACTTGGGTTGTGTCTTTTTTTCATTATTAGCTATTGCCCTTTTTCTAGCAGAGATGTGTTGAGCCTTTTTTGCTAAAACTCAATTGAAAGTAGAAAATTTATTTTTTTGCATGTCAATAATATAAAGAAAATACAGCATTTTGATACAATGCTACTTATTTTGCCAGATAACTAAAGATTGCAAGATATTTTATTTTCCCCATTATGGTATCTGTGAAGTAAGTCATGTGCTAAGAAACTTGATAAACTGTCTGTGGTAATTACCATCAAAGCAATAATGCATTTTCAGGACAATGAAGTCTATTCCCAAATAAGATATACAGTACATAAAAGGTATATATTATATAGAGAGAAAGCACATAAAAGGTTCCCTATAAGCCTTGTTTTCCATCTGTGCTGGTTTGGGCTGGAGTTAATCTTCTTCACAGTGCCTAGTATGGGGCTATGTTTAGGATTTGTGCCTCACAATAAAAAAGTATTTCCTGATGTTCAGAGGGAACTTCCTGTATTTTGTTTTGTGCACATTGCCTCTGGTCCTGGCACTAGGCACCACTGAAAAAGGCCTGGTTCTGTTCTCTCTGTATCCTTCCTTCAGGTATTTAAATACATTATGACAATCCCCTCAGCCTTCTCTTCTCCAAGCTGAACAGTCCCAGCTTTCCCTCACAGGAGAACTGCTGCAGTTCCTTCAGCATCTTTGTGGGCCTTTTCCTGGACTCTTTCCAACATGTCCTAGTCTCTCTTGTGCTGAATCCCAGAAATGGACACAGGATTCAAGGTGCGGCCTCACTGGTGTTCCCTCCTGGCAATACTTTGCCTAATGCAGCACAGGATGTCATTCCCCTTCTCTGCTACAAGGGCCCACTGCCAGCTCACATTCAAGTTTGGTATCCCCCAGGGCCACCAGGTCCTTTTCTACCAAGCTGCTTTCCAGATGGGTGGCCCACAGCATATACCGACGCATGGGGTTGTTCTTTCATACAGAACTCTGCACTTGCCCTGTTGAACTTCCTGAGATTTCTGAGACACCGTTTCTCCAGGCCTTTGAGATCCCTTTGGATGTACTGCAACCCTTCAGCATCATCAGCCACTCCTCTCAGTTTTTTGCCATGAGCAAAGTTGCTGAGTGTACTCTATGCCTCATCACCCAGACCACTAACCAAGACTTTAAACAAAAAAATTACTAACACTGGCAACTTCTCTATAAAAGGAAAGAAACTTCACTACTATTGAAAATTATATTCAATTCTTAAAACATGCTGCATTTCCTGTCTTAAGTTACTACTTTGCTCTTTTAGCATGAATAATGTAACTACACTTTAACCGACCATTGTTGTATTTTAGTAACAGTCAAAATTTTACAGGTAATTTAAAAGCTCAGAGTTAAGCCTACAACCATCAATCCATTCTGAGGCTACAACTTCAAAGGACATAACTATGCCACTAACAGAAAAGCTTCCCCAAGTGCTCAGTTCCTAAAGACAAGAGCCTGCTGCAAATTTCAACTAGCTGGCAGACTTCCCTCCTCAAAATGACAAAGGCTCCTCTGATTCGTGAGACACCTTTCCTCCCCAATTACCACCACCTCCTCTGTCTCCCCATTATAGCCAACTGCAATACTGGCATACAGCCCATGTTAACCTCCCAGAGCTCCTCACTGCCTTTCTGATGTTAGCATATCTCCTTTGAGAGCTGGCTTTTAAAAGAGGTCTACCAAAATCCTTTTATAAATACCACTTCTGGAGGTTTCTTGTGCACATCAAGTAACCTAGAACTGCATGTTTAGGACAGTACTTAAGACTAACACTGGCTGAACAACAGAGCATCAGCTCCACACAGCTCTCATATTCAGTGAAGTGTCTTTTGCTAAAAACATGTATGCTCTAACTCCTAATAGCATGGGCATAAAATTTGCAGGGCAAGCATTTGGAGTTTTTACCTTCATCCTGTGGTAAAACTATTAATACTTTCACTGCCCATAGGGGCATTTCAGAATGAGGTGCATATACTGTAGGATGAATAAGTGTTTTTCTCCACACAAGTCTACTAGTACATATTCTCTTCAGAAGAAAATCCTACTCAGCATTGTCCTTACAATCCTGCTTCCACCAGGACAAGACTGAATTGTGTTTAGTGATACTTTAAGCTTGGGCTACCGTGAATTACAGCCCTAAAGTTTCTGAAAGACTGAATACTTTTCAAGCCAGTATCTAGCTGAAGAAGAGGTAACTGGGGCAGACACTGAGGACAAAAGTGAAGTTTAGAAATACCAGCAAACCCAAAAAAACCCACTCCAACCCCAACCAGTTTTCAACAGCCAATCTGCCTGTCTACAACATTACACCTTCTTTTGCTGTTCTGCACCAGACTTAAACATGCTGTAACATTGTACACTGCACTTGAATTCTAAACCAGCTGTAATTGCAAGAGTTCAGTTCCATATGACTGTCTACAAGACTGCACTTAAACCTAAACTCAGAGGCACTGTGGTCTGCTCTGGACCTGAACTGCTAAAACCACCTTTATCTGTGAAGGCTCACCACACTTGGCTGTATTCGTGCTGCTTGAAGGCAATTCAAGGTTAACAAATCACTCCTAACTATCCAAGCACCTCCCACCTGTGTCCTGTCTCATTAGAGCAGGGACATGGTATGAATATCACTAAGATGAAACTCTTCATCTTTATAACAGAAACCAAAATCATAACAAAAGGTTAATCAAACAAGACTCACATTTGCACATTTCTCTGTCCAAACATTACTTAATGCCCCTATCAGTCCACCAGCATCCTCTCATTTCAACCAACTTTAGAACAAAAGCGTTAACCATGCCCCTCTCCAGCACTGAACCAAGAATGCTAATATTTTTTTATGTGTCAAAGACAAGTCAATATTAGGGCACTAATTTCTAACTGAACAGACATGCAAGGGTTCAGGTGACCTGCAGAGTGCATGTGAACACACACACACACACACACACACAAAGAAGACAAGTATCACCAAATTCCACTTTTTAGGCTCCTAAATAGATCTATTAGCAGTTACTTAAATAAGTAACAAAAGAAGTTTGCATTGCATGCAGGTTTATAATCTTAGGCCCTACTACCACCACTAGCAGAAAGCACAAATTGTAAAGGTACTGCAATATGCACAGGAATTTCCTGCATTAGTGCTTGCATAATTGAATGGTTCTCATTAAGCCATGATATTATTACTGGGAAGTGCACACAAAGAATTTTAAATGAGTGGAGTAGCAGGAAATTTTATGCAGTAACAACACTGAAAGGAACAAGAATGCTTCTAATACATTATTTACAGGTTTAAAGGGCACTTGGCTCCTTCTGCTGCTTTTGATTAAATATGAAACAAGACTTCAAGTGTGGTTTATGAAAATTAGTATTTGTGAACTAATAAAGGCAGTCATCTATTCCTTCTCTGTCAATTAAGGCAGCTATATTGATTACACTGTTACAACAGTAATATTAAGAACTCCTGCATGCCTATCCTGGTTTTGGCTCAGGTAGGGTTAATTTTCTTCTTAGCAGCTGGTTCAGTGCTGTGCTTTGCATTCTGCACGAGAATAATGTGGGTGACACACTCATGTTTCAGTTGTTTCACACTAGCTCTCACTCTAAGTCAAGGACTTTTCAGTTTCTCGTGCTCTGTCAGTGAGCAGGTGCACAAGATGCTGGGAGGGAACACGGCCAGGAGAGCTGATCTGAACCAGCCAAAGGGATATTCCATACCACAGAACATTCATGCCCAGTGTATACACTGCAGGGAGCTGGCACGGAGCTGCTAATTGCTTCTAGGGGCTGACCAAGGCTGAGCATTGGTGGCCACCCACGTGGGTGCCTAGGGGCAGGTGTTTTGGACAACACTCTGAGGTACAGGGTGTGATTCTTGAGGATGTCTTGCGCGGGGCCAAAAGTTAGACTTTGATTTTCCCCGCGGATCCTTTCCAGCTCATGATATTCTATGATTCACTGCTACTAATGTAAATTAGAATATTGCCATCTTGAGGAACTGCAATTGCAACAAGGCCTCAAACAAGTCTAGAATCACATAAAGCAAACCTTCATTACAAGCACCTTTCAACTATCACTTAGTACAGTATATTTTCTCCTTTGAGTCCGCTGAGTGGGAGATCCGTGACTGTGGTAACAATGACTTTCATTTGTGGACATTACAATTGAAAGGTATCAGCTGTATCAACTGAATGTTCCATGTGCCCTGATAGAATTCACCCCAGAGTACCGAAGGAGCTAACAGATGTTACAGCAGGACCCCTCTTGATCATCTATCATAGGTCTTGGGAGAAGCCAGGCAGAGAGGGACCTGGGAGTT
>NW_008668504.1:0-14466 GCF_000695815.1 Acanthisitta chloris
GAGCCCGTCCGGCTGCTCCGTGCCCCGCGGGTATGGCCTTCCTGGGCCCTGCCCTGCCCTTTCACTTTTCCTTTCCCTGTCCCTTCCCTTTGCCTTTCCCTGTCCCTTCCCTTTGCCTTTCCCTTTTCTTTTGCTCTCCCCTTTCCCCTACTCCTTCCTCTTCCCTTCCTTTTCCCCTTTCCTCTTCCCTTTCCCCTTCCACTTCCTCTTCCCTTTTCCTTTCCTTTTCCTTTTCCTTTTTCTTTCTCCTTCCACTAGTTCTTCCTCTTCCCTTTCTCCTTCACCTTCCCTTTCCTCTTCCCTTTCCCCTTTCCTCTTCCCTTTCCCCTTCCACTTCCCCTTCCCTTTTCCTTTCCTTTTCCTTTTTCTTTCTCCTTCCACTACTTCTTCCTCTTCCCTTTCTCCTTCACCTTCCCTTTCCTCTTCCCTTTCCCCTTCCCCTTCCCTTTTCTCTTCCTTCCCCTTCCTCTTCCCTTTCCCCTACTCCTTCCTCTTCCCTTCCCTTTCCTTTTCCTTTTTCTTTCTCTTTCCTCTTCTCTTTCCCCTACTCCTTCCTCTTCCCTTTCCCCTTCTCTTTCTCCTTCCCATTCCCCTTCCCTTTCCCCTTCCCTTTTCCCTTTTCTCTTCCCTTTCCCCCTTCCCAGAATGAGAGCATTCTCTGTCTCATTCCTCTTTCCCCAGCTTTCCTCTTCTTTTCTCTCTATGTCATTTAAACACAATAAGCTTCTATGAAGTCAGAAAATTACCTCATCCAAGAGTTTCAAATACAATTTGCACAACCATGGTGAGCAGTGTGTCATGATTCTCCCCTGTGAGGGTTGGTGAGACACTGGCACAGGTTGCACAGAGAAGCTGTGGCTGCTCCAGCCCTGGGAGTGTTCCAGGTCAGGTTGGATGGGGCTTGGAGCATCCTGGGCTGGTGGAAGGTGTCCCTCTCCATGGCAGGAGGGGGAATGGGATGATATTTAAGGTCCTTCCAACCCAAACCATTCTGTGATTCTATAATTTTTATTATCAGTAGGTTTATTATCTATGATAAGATGTGATGGTTTTGCCTTGGAGATCGGGGGAGCAGGTGGATGCTGACAGACACCTGTGTGTACAGGCACACAGAGATATTTGCAGGTATCTTGTCTCTGGTTTTTGGTCTGTGTTTGAAATCTGGGGATGAAGCATGAGGTGCTCAGCCCTGGGGTGCCCTGAGAATGCAGAGCACGATCAGTGGGCGTCACTGGTATTTGGCTGCTTTCACAGGACAAGTGAATTGCTCTGCCAGATCTCATCCAGCTGTGAAAACAGCTTTGATTTTATCATTATTTGCAGATAGATTACTGTCACCTGAACCCCAAACACAGAGTGTCAAGGCCCTGAGTTCTTTTGTGACTCCCATCATTATTCCCAGGGCTGTGGCAGACTGTGCATCTTACACTGAAAGGGTGAATGTGTTTGTGTTGTGCTGCAGAATGATCAGGTTCTGTCCAGTTATCACACTTTAAATCAATCACTGTTTATAAAAATAAGATGGTTTGTGGGTTTGGCTTTTCTAGAAATTGGAATCTCCAAAGAAGAGGCACTGGAAGTGTTGCAGATGGTGAGGCAGGAATGTCTTGGGGATGCAGGAAGGACTGCTGAGATATCAGGCACCACCAGAAAGTGCACAGCCCTGGAGCTTCTGGAAGAAGAGCAAGCCCAGGGCTTCATCATCACCTTTTGTTCAGCACTGGACAACATCCTGGGAGGTGGTGTGCAGCTGACAAAAATCACTGAGATCTGTGGAGCACCTGGTGTTGGGAAGACACAGCTATGGTATTTTATTGTTAGATGACTTTTGTCCAACCGAGAATCACTTTTTGTTTAACTTGGCTATGAAATGAGTTCATTTATCTTCTTGTCGTGACTTCAATCTCTGATCCTCCTACAGCATTATAAATACAGTCATGATAATGGCTGTACTGCTCCTTGCTCCAAGGGAGAAATGTCACTTCAGGAATGAGTTGGGAGAGCTTTGTGATGTAAATCTCTCTCTCTTTCCTGCTTCCCATGGCAGTATGCAGCTGGCAGTGGACGTGCAGATCCCAGAGTGCTTCGGGGGTGTTGCTGGAGAAGCTGTGTTCATTGACACTGAGGGAAGTTTTATGGTGGACAGAGTGGTGGAGATTGCAGCTGCCTGTGTGCAGCACTGCCAGCTGATTGCTGAAGCTCAGCAAGAAGAAGGTATGTTGCTAAGTCATTTCTTTCTGCCTAGGAAGTGAGGATTGAGCGAAACAAGTGTCTTGTAGGCTGCAGTGTCACTGTTCCATTTGGGGGTTTCAGTGAGTGCTTGCTGACAGCCTTTTACTTCCACCTGTCTGTATCATACCCTGAAGTGCATCAGTATGTGCAGCCATGCTGCAGACTGAGCCTACTTTGAGGATAATTCCTTTTCTACATGATGATTTGTGGGGTTTTAGGTGTAGCTGAAACCCCATATTGTAAACCTTTCATTGCAATTCAGCTCCTCCATAAGGTCAATATATCCAGGCTGCTTGTAATAAAGAGTTTTATTCTCTAAGTCATCAGTCTCCTGGGGATACTGCCACAACTTTTATGCCAGTCTTGGAGAATTTATGTGGCAAACTTGTGTCTGAACTGAGGTAAAAGGACACTGTATTAAATGAGCTACTGCCTGTACATTAAACAAGGGATGATTAATAGTCCCTGATGTCCTCTGGTGGTGTTCTGGCTTGAAAGTGATTTACAGGAAAAGTTCTTCTTTCAGAAATAAATTTTTCATTTTTGGAGACCTCCCTTGGAGACTCCAGTGTGTCTGTGTGCAAGTGCTGGGATAGCATCTGCTCACCACCTTCCTGACTTCCAAGCCAGATGGAAGGTATGTTTCCACACTCTTTACCTTGCCTGTTCCTGTTTCTGGGGGTTCTGCTGTTGCTATGTGGGGAGGGCATCGTTTGGTGGAATGATGAAAGTAACAATATGCTCGTACAGACTTCTGACTCATTTACTCATCTGTTTGTTTGTTCTCAGATCATCTAAAAGCTCTGGAGTCCTTCTCTCTTGAAACAATTCTTTCCCACATATATTACTTCCGTTGTCGTGACTACATAGAGCTTCTTGCCCAGGTCTACCTCCTCCCAGAATTCCTCTCAGAGCATTCCAAGGTAAGGGTTATTGCAGGATCATCAGAAAGTATCACTCATCCTCACACTAAAGATTTTTGTCTGTTATAGTAAGAGTAACATGAGTAAACACCTTGGTACCTCGTCAGCTTGGCAGTAATGTATTGGCTGATGCCAGACTACAAATGTAAAGCCTTCTGCTTGTTTGCTTTTTCATTCCCATCCCAATTACTCTTGAGAGTAATTTGCTTTTGCTCCCACTGCTGCCATCATCCTGAATTTCCACTTGGAGGTGAGGAAACTGGATCTGTGATGCCACATGTTACATTTCTGCAAGTTATGAATCATCACAGAGCTGCTTTACAGGAGAATCTGAGCTAGGTGTGCATGTGATGGCCATGGTGATGGAGTCTGAAAGGTTTTTGGTTGTCCTAGAAGATCACTGAGGACCAGAAACATCCTGTACCATCTTAGTGACTCTTCTTTCTTTCCAGTACATCTTCTGTTGCCACAAGCAACCAGAGCCTGCAGCTTGACTCTTGGGTGGACTTGGGCCAGAAAGTTTCCTAGTACCTAATGTCTAAGAGAAATGCTATTGTAAGGCAGATTTTTCACCACCTCCCTTCCAGACTTTTGGATTCTGCAGAGCAGATCACTCCCTATCAGGATTTGGGGAGGGTGACTGGTGCCTTGTTCTATCACAGCACAAATCTCTGTGGTTTAGTTAGATTGTCTTTTGCATATATTCCAAAATTTTCTTTTTTGGAGGCTGTTGTGTTCTTGCAAGCACAGATGGGAGTCTCACTTTTGCTTAGTGTAGTCTGGTATTTCCCTTTCTCTGCCAGGTACTAACGGTGCCCTGTTGTGTTTGCTCTTGTGGAAAGTACATGGCTTCATTAGCACAGTTACACTGGGCTGCAGTTCTCCTCTGCCATCTGTGCTGATTATTTGTGCTTGGCCTGGAGCCTGAAGTACTGAAGGTTGCAGGAGAACCTTAAGACCTTCTGCTGGTTCCTCTGACAGGCTATAAGTGACTTGACAGATTGCTCATTGCAGTCCAGTTCTCATTAAAGTGAGTCTGATCCCTCTGGAGCTGTGACTGGGACCACAGGAAACCTTCAGGTTTTAGGGGGTTTTGAGAGAGACATAGTTGTAGAGATGTAGAGGTAGAGAGATGTAGAGTTAGAGATCCAAATGTGTCATTTGGAAATAAGAATTAGTTTGAGCACTTGTTAATAATATGGAAAAGACAGTTAGAAAATATTCTTGTCGTAATAAACTGAATTCTTTAAGGTCTGGTAGAGCCAAGCTGACATGGAGGTTCTACCAAGCTCTCTCTGTACAGCCTACTCTAAATACTTTAAGTCCACTTATTTGTATCTTGTAACAAGTGCAGCTGGGAGAAAATTGCCTAAATTGCATCCTACCTGGACATATTCATCTGATAGACAAGTTATATAACCATGTACACACTCCTTTCTAGCATGAGTCATGTTTATACTGTTAAGCTGTTCATAAAGAAATTATGCATGAAGATGATATACAGTCTCATAGAAAAGAAGTTGTAGGAAGGAGGAAAAATGGGAATACAGAAGAATATCTTCTTTGAATTCTAGCTGTTTAATTTTCTTTTGCAAATTAAGACTTTTTGTTTCAGTTAGAGGCTCAGGGCCATTTCACAGAATGCTGTTTGTGCAGGTTTGTATGTTCCTGCCACAAAGCAACTTCCCAGTAATGAGGTAAATCAGTAACACAGAAAATCAGTTCTTCTGGATTGTTTCCAATCTGTTATCTTGTGCATTAATGCAAGAACTGGTAGATAGCAAGGATTTGAGTGGCACCTGAACACGAAGGCCCTGTAAGACTATCCATTTCCCTCCTGTGTTTCAGACAAACTTGGGTCATCAAAACAGCTACACCAAATGAAGTTAGAATAAATCAAAATCCCAGGCTAATGTTTATATAGTGTCTTGGGGGTGATGAGCCAGCAGCAGCATCGTGCTCCAGCTTCAGCTCATGATTGCTACAAAGGAAATAATTCAGCAGAGCAAACATCTCCAGGCAAGATAGATATCCTCAGCCCCATCACAGTGTGTCTGGAGGATCTTTTAGCATATGTTAAACTCTGTGTCTCTAAGACAGATCACTGATATGAGCTGAGTTATCTCAACAGAGACTACAGACAACATGTATTCTGATTTTGGTTTGAATTTAGTTTTTGAAGGAGAAGGTGAAATCAATTAGTATTTGTGGAGAGCTGCCTGAAGTACAATGTTTAATGATAATTTTCTCCAGCTTCTCCTCTGTAAGACTTTAAATCCAGCTTTGCTATTTTGTATTCTGTACCAGGTGCTGCAGAGAAGTCAGAAGTAAGTGAGCTGTAAGGGAACATTTGGGAGGACAGCTCTGTGCTGAGCTAACTAATGGGAGAGCTTAGTGCAGCGTTTTGTTTGAGCTGGTGCAGCTCTAGTCCCTGTGCATAGTGCAGCCCTGCACTTAGCAAGTGTTCTGCTGTGTTTGGAGCTTGAGATTTCCACCCTGCACCCTTGGGAGGTGCTGATTGTCACTGAAATAGAGAGAGAAATAGGTGTTACGTGCTCATGCTCATCTGAGTATGAACTGAAAGATGGCAATCACCTCTTAGAAAACATTCCAGTGCACTTAAAATTAGTTCTTACTGCTTTTTGTCCTTTGTCTGTAGGATGGTAATGGTAGTTTTTCCCTTTCCTGCTGGATTTAGGTCCGACTGGTGGTAATTGATGGAATTGCCTTTCCTTTTCGCCACGACTTTGAGGACCTTTCCCTTCGAACGAGGCTGCTGAATGGTCTGGCACAGCAGCTCATCATCATAGCCAACGACCATAAATCAGCAGTAAGTCTGGGGGAGGTTTAAATCCCGAGAGATGCTACTTTGGAATAAATACATTAGAGAGAATTAAGCAAATGTGATTGATGATTGTCTAAATAGCAAAATAGAACTGCAAGAATGTTTGCCAGTTTAGTAAGTAAATATAGATGGATCACACAGGCAAAACTGTTTAGGTGGAAAATTCCTAGACTTGCCAAAATAAGTAAAATTTGGACTAACAGCATCCTGTGCATCTTAATTAAATGGCAGCATGTCAGTTTGTCCTGCTGTTTCCCATCAACTTGAATGATTTGGCTGGACAAGGAATGCTCCTTTGGTGACTTTACCTACAAAGACGCACATGAAAATACCTCGGAGCATTCAGCAGTTCCAACATAATTTTCCACATTTCTTTTAAAAATGAAGGAGGAAAAGCACTTTATCTGCTAGTTTGGCTTTCTCTTCTGGCATCCATGGAAACCCAGAGCTTCCTTCCTGGGCATTGTCTCTACGTCATTGACACCAGTATGGTGGCAGCAGAGCCACAGCCAGCAGATGGCACTCAGAAGCTGCAGCTGTTCCAGAAGTTGTTTTGGAAGTCTCAGAGAAGCATTGTTCAGGAATTAGAGCTTCCACAGCCTCAAAATGGTGCTTGTGCCTCTAACAGTTTCCAGGTGACTTGCGACCTTGTCACCCACAACTCTCTGGCGCAATTGGCTTTTGTTCTCAGGTGCTAAAAATAAACCTTCCCTTGTGCTTCCGTTGAGAGCTGTGGGAAGGGAAGGAGCACAGCTCCACGTTCCACCAGGCTGGGAGACTGGGCTGGCTGCCCAAAGTGTGCCCTCCCTGTCGCCCTGACGTGAGTTATAGAGCTGCTTCCTGCTGCTGTAGGCACCAGGGGAGATGGATGTTACCTCCCTGCTGGGTTTGCACAGCCTCCAATTTCCTGAGTGCTTTCACTCCTCACTTGGACACCTGGTGACCTTCACCAGCAGCAGCTGTCATTGGACAGTATTTCCTTTGGTCAAGGGAAACATATATAACACAGATAAGAGTTAGTAGAAACTCTTGCTACATAAACTCTTGCTAAAGGAGTCATCAGTCACAGCTTCAGGGATGATTTAGCTCTTGCTGGTTCCTGAGTTAGTTCCATGAGCCTGTGAGCAGGCTAAATCCAGCCTGCATGCCAGGGATTGCTGCTTGGGCAGCCTGGATGCTCTAATATGGTAGGTACTCAGTTCCTTTCATTTCTAAAGCTGGGCTCAGCAGGCTTTGCTAGGATGCCCAGTCCAGCCCTTCCCCAGCAGTGAGATGAGGAGCCTGTTTGAGGCTGTTACCATCCACTTTGGATGAGTTACTTCTCTAAAATATGCAATATATGTCTTAGGCTTTTCATCTCTGGAAACATTCTGGGCTGTTCCCCTTGTGCTCAGTGGAATTGTTTGCTCTCACTAACTGCCCGAGGAAGAATCCTCTAAGCATGTCAGACAAATGAAAATCTCTAGGGTTTAAGATAGGTACAATTTTTTTATTTTTCATTTTTTAATGAACTTTGTGATTAATATTCCTGGCTCTTTTCTGTCTCACCCACCCCCACTTCTACCAGGGATCTAACCTAGACTGTCTGTGAGCCTCCCACAAGTGATTCGTGCTGCGAAAACACTCCCCCGCGCTGTCTGTTCACTTCCATTCTGCTTTGTATTGTACCCACTGGTGCATTTTTAGACTACAAGGCATAGAAATTTGGTTAATCACCAGGCTTAAGCATGCTTGGAGCAGCACCACCAAGTTCATTTACCCAAGTGACTCGAAGCTATCTCTTCATGGAGGTCTAGGCCAAGTGCACCTAAACACAAATCCAGCAGGATTTGGCATAAATGCAGTGGGATAAAGAAGTTGTGTCCAGTTTGCATCCCTTGAGAAGGGAGAAATTGAAAGTTCTGAATGAAAGAAATCTGCCATTCAAACCATTTTGCAGGGTTTTCTTATTTGGAAAAGATGAGGCACCTTTACAGTTTCTCCTCATTAGCACAGAAGCTTCTTCACAGTTGGCACAAGTTTTGCCTGAGTAACTACTTTATTAGTAAAAGCTTTTTTGAAAAATCCCTCTCTTCCCTCCCACCAGGATGCTGGAGATTTTCTTATTTGCTTCTGTTTCCTCTTTTAGGTAGTTCTGACAAACCAAATGACAACAAGGATTGGACAGAACCAGTCCACGTTGGTACCTGCTTTGGGTAGGTGTTTAGCTTGTGAGTTGAAAATTGATATATGACTTCCTTTCCTTTCCTTTGGCATCATGGACAAAGAAAATGAAATTGCTGGATTTCTGCAGTGTAGCAGAATCCATGGTGAAAATATTAGACCCACCTGGAACAGTTGGCTTTGTGGAACTCTACAGCAGTGCTGATCTGTGGCAGCCTTGAGATTAGAATTAACACCTTTCTGTAGTGAAAGTGCTGTGCAGATCAGACTCCTGGTTAGATTTCTGAAAAGAGATTATAAATATGTTTACAAGTCATGACATTTCCAGTTTTCATAGGTTGAGAATGATGTTGGATTGTTTTTTTCCTTTTTAAACCAACATCTTTAATACTAAATTTGCTATTAGATTATCAGTATTTCTTTAGATGATGGAATCTCCCTTCCTGGGGAAGCACTGAGTACTCAGAACTCTCTCAGTAACTGGGTTTTTAGATGTGCAGCTAATGGATTGTACTTCCCCTGAGGATCTTGGGCTGTGAGTTACAGCTGTCACAGCTAAGGAGGTCACTGTCCCTCCTGGATGTCACCACTGCATCCTGAGCTGTTTGGGTCATTGTCTCCCAATCCATTTCTGCCAAAATGGGCCAGGTGAGCTTCAGCTATTTAACTAATTAAGTAAACCTCTGATAAATCAAGTCATTTATACTGAAATTGACTGGTGAATGATCATGCTAAAGATGTACCTGGGAGCAGGAAATCTCTAGTAGAAATGTGGTGATGAAGAGGTTAAAGCACTCAAAGAAGAACAGTGCTTAATGGCTGCACAACTCAAACTACTCTGCAATTTCCTAAATTCCCTGAGAATCATTCACTGCCTCTCCAAAACAGTTTAAATTGTTTAGTTTGCCATTACCCTTGAACACGTTCCATTAATTATTTGCAAAGGCATTTCATATTTGCTGCATCACTGGAACTCTCTGCCCATTGCAGTTGTGATGTAGAGGGAGGTTCTGTGTGGGATCCTCAGCCACAGCCTGCCCAGAGCCAGTTTAAGTGTTTTTTTTCAATCCATTCTGCCCTGTAATCAGCAGAATATCTCATCCAGACTCTTCTGCTGCAGTCACAGGGGAAAACAGAACAGTTCTGAAGTAGAGATTTCGACAAATTAAGGAAAAGTTCAGCGTTTAAATCTCATTTCAGGTTGTAACTTAGTATTACTTTATGATTCTCTTAAAGGGCACAAATTCTCTGTGCACAGGTTCAGTTTCTGTGAGCTAAGTAATGATTCCTATGTTCTGGAGGGGACAGTACAAAGGCAGAGATGTTCTCAGTGTCTGGGCAGGCACTGAAGCATTTGGCACAGATGTAGGGTAAAATGGACAAGCACAGACATCTCCTCCAAGAACGTGAAGAATGTGGAGTTGGGAGCTGTGCTTGCAGACCAGTATCTGACCCTTTTTGTCAGCTTTGCCTCTCACTCTCTGATGGATGATTTTTGGCAGCCTTTCTGGCTACAAATTCAATTAAAGCTAATAGAGACTGTCTTTCTTCACTAGCCAGCATTGTTTGGGAGCTGCTGTGTTTACTGAGTCACAGGGACAGTCAAGAATGTGAAGACATTCAGAGGAGGTTGTCATTCAAAGATATCATCTATTGTCTTGTGCATCTTTTCTTTCACAGACATTTAATTGGACATAACCTCACGTTGACCTGATTGTGAGTCTCACCAGTGTGTGTGTGTGACCATGTAGTATTGTTAAACTGAGTGCTGTGTACTGAAAAAAATGAAACTTTGTGCCAGTTGGTACAGTATTGAAGCAAAGAGGAACTCCTCTCATGCTAAGCAGCATTATCTCAACTTGAGCACTTTGGAGTGGTACAAAGCTGTTTACTTTCATCCCATAGACTTGGTGTAACTACTGAGCTGGTGGTCACAGGGTGATTTTTACACTCTGCTCTGATGGTATTGCAAATCTCATTGTAGAGGCTAAACAATCTCCTACTCCTTCATGGCTGGTTGTAGCCAAAGAAGCTATTGAGGGAAGGGAGAGCAGCAAACCCCAAGTAAAATCAATCAATCCTGTTGCCTCCCCTAAGTAGTTTTTTCCCCATTGATTGGTAAGCCTTAGAAACAGCTTCTTCTAAGATTTCACAAGAGCATTAATCTCTAAACTCTGATTCAGCTCCTGAGCAGAAGGGAGGGTCTTAATTATGAAAAAAAAAAAAACCAGAAGAAAAAAGCACAGATGCTGCAAGGTATTAAGTCAAGAGCTTTAGGAAGGGGACAGCTTTCTTTCCCACTACTGGTAGCTAAGCTGGGTGTTCCTAGACATTTCTCCTAGATATATTTAGAAAGGAGGTCAAATATTAATCTACAGACAGTTTAACTCAGCAACATCTCATTGTACAGTAGCATTTTTCTCTCCTATTCAATACAGTTGGGAACATTCTGGTGTGGGATTTGTAGCCATTGTAAAATGTGTTTTGATCTCTGACTTGGAACTGTATCTGATAGGCAAAATCTTTAATCTCTACTTGGATAGAGTGGAGCAATGGCTGGCAAGGTGCCGAGAGGATCTAGGTCTTCATTACAGTGGAATCACTTTTTTTTTCCTCTTCTCTGTGCTCTAATGAATACCAGAGCATGTGGGGCTGGAGATGTGGTGGAGACCAGTGAGTGATTCCAGGTTATGGGCTGTGGGCAGGAGAGACTTGGGTCACTTGACCAAAATGACTTTAAAATGCAATTCATCTTTGGATTGCTGTCTCTCTTCTGGGATAAACAGAGGAAAATACTCAATAAAACTGGCTTTAAATTGGCTGAGCTTGTGGTCAGGTGTGAACTGAGCCAGTAGGACAGTTCCCCTGAAGTAGGATAACAATCCAGTTCCTTCTCTCCTTCCCCCTCTGCTCCTTGCTTTGGGTTGTGTTCTTGTGCATTTTGCTGTCAGAAGCAGAAAACTGCTTCAGGGGCCCTTAATGCTTTAATAATCATTGACTTTCTCCCAAAGCTTGTATCCCAAAGGGAATGATGTTTGCTCATAATTATGCCTGAGAGACAGAATATCACAATTTTGAAGGAGGATTTAGACATACTCACTAGACTTCTTCGGTAGTAATTAGACAAATCCTTTCCTCAAGCTGCCTCTGTTTTCAAGATTTCTCTAGTACCTCTCCTTTATGAGGTGTCTATAAATTGCATCAAGATTTCTAGAACAGACACTGTGAGTACAGAGGTTATTCCTTGTCTTGATGTATTGAGAGATCCTTGCACGTATGAAAGAGATGTGATTCATCCCTGCAAAAAAGGCAATATATGTTTTAATCATGGGGTTGTGTTTTTTTTTGGAAAACTGGTCTAATTTCAGTTCAGTTTACTGATGGTGATGTGGTCCAGGAGATAACTAAAATGGCCTGTCATTTTGTGTCCCTCAGGAGAAAGCTGGGGACATGCTGCCACTGTCCGTTTAATCTTCCACTGGGACAACAGTCAGAGGTGAGTGACAACGTGGACCAGTGAGGAACAGCATCATAAGGGCAAGTGTGACATCAGAGAATCTTTTCAGACTGGTCAGAGTGGCGAAACAAGGGTTTGAATTTGGTTTCTGGCCTTGGTCTGTCATGTCTCAAGAAGAGTTTCCTTGTCAGGTTGAGACAGTGTGGGCTGAACTGTCAGGTTCCTCCTTCCCACCATGGTGGCACTTTCTTTCTGACCAGATGCCAAGTTAGAGTGACCTGCAGAGAGGCAAAAAGAGCTGCACTGACAGCCAGTGGTGGTGTTAGACACCCAGAGGAATGACCCTTCAAAAAACAGTGTGAAGTTCTGTGTGTTGCAGTGAGATCTTCTCTGTTTCCTCACTCTTTTTTCCCTTCTTCACTACATTGCAAGGTCATTTCTCTTTCCTGGCCAGTTAAAATTGTTTTGTATATAGTATCACCATGCAGCAGCTTGAGATTAAGGAGCCTTTTCAATTCCCTAATCTTCTGCTAACAGCAAACAAAAATGCTGCTGGAATGTTGTTGTGCATAGTTTGGCTGGTTAAATTTGACAGAGACATACAGTGACACTTTCTTGTGCAGTTTTGGTTTTAAATTCTAAGTTTGAAGGCAATGCAGAATGATTACAGCACAGGCTGTTTAATTTGGAATTAAATTAACATCCCTGATTAGTTAACAGCCTTTATAAGACAGAAGTTATATCAACATAATGATTGCAGAGTGAACAAAAGTTAATTTTATATACCAAAAGAACTTTTTTTTTTTCTTCTGCAACAGAGCTAGGAAGGCTGCAGAGACAAGTTCCAGAAACAAGCCAAAGATAGACAAAAGTGGCTTATTTACTGATCTAAATCTGCAGCTAATGTGAGGCAGGGCCTGCAGAAACAGCAGTTCTGGCTACAACTGCCTCTCTGGGAAAGCAGAAATAGCTCAATACTGTTGCATTTTTACATAAATGCCTATCCCTGATGATCCCTCCTGGGTTTGTTGTTGTTTTTCTCTCAGGTTGTTGAGACACAAAGACCATTTGAGGATTCATTTGCCTATTCTGTGCTTTGGCTGACTATGATACCTGTCTTCTCCTTCCTCACTACTACTGAAAATGTCAGAGCTTAATTCTAAGGGTTCTCACTGCTGTGAGGAAAGATCCCGTTGAGTCAGAGGCTCCAGCTGAGCTCCTGTGAAAGCCTGGCTTGGGATTTGGGCTATTTTGTCAAGTATAACCCACCACTTCAATGTTCTGTGGAATTCCCTGCGTAGCTAACATGAAGTGGCAGTGTTCCTCAGGCTGTAATTACGTGCTCTCTAATAGAATAGCACCTGAGGGAGGAAGAAAAAACCCCAAAAATAATTAACAGGATCTTTGGCAGGTTGTCTTGATACAGAGAGCAGAACACTTTGTGTATTGGCTTACGTCAGTGGCAGTTGTGGGGAGGTGAGCATGGGGCAGAGCAGCTGCCCTGGCACAGCTTGAAAAACCCTTTGCTTTTGAGCTGCTTGGCAATTTTCTGTCTGTATCATGCAAGCATTCACTGCCTAGGTGCTGTATCACACAGATGGAGGTGTATTGCTTAGAGTCTAAACACACAGAATCAGGGAAGTGTCAGGAGAAATACAAGGGAAACTGTTTTCTCAAGGTTGTGCTTATGTCAATGGCAAGGTCAGGCTTAGAAATAGAACATCTCCAGGCTGTAGGTCATACTGACAGGCTTGTGAAAGCTCTAGAAAAAGAGTATTGGAATACTTGAGGGTCTCCCCCAGCTTTGAGAGGTCAGTGATTGCTTAATGGAGTAGAAAGGATTTGTGCTCAAAACCTTCTTTGTTTGCATTTTAGGAAAGTGACATTTGGAATTAATTCATAATGAATATTGTTCCAAAAATGTCATCAAATCCTGTGATGAAACAAGGCTAATTAATCATTCACTCTTTTTAGTAGGTCTTAGATTGTGTTTGAGCTGACAGGTCATGTAAGGATGGGAATTTGGCATCCACAGTTTAAATGACCTATATGAAAATACAGACATAAGAATTCCAGTGGTACCTACCCCATGATTGTGGGAAAACTTGGGTTTGGATGTTGGGTTATTTGAAGATTTTATTGCTTTATTCACTGATCATAATTTACCTGGTTTTTGTTTAATCAGGTTGGCAACGTTGTACAAATCACCGAGTCAGAAGGAGTCAACCATTCCATATCACATCACAGTTAGTATTCCTTTGGGGATGGAGATTCAGAGATGGGAGAAAATTGTTACCTGTGAAGGAATTTTCAGACACAAATCTGAGAATGATGTTTGCTTTCCTAGTGTTGCCTTTCAGTTACCTTTTGAAGGTAACCAGAAATATTGGGATGTCTCCAGGTTTATGAACATTCAGCACGTTTTCTCTTTAGGGGAGTGACCTAGCATGTTAGTCCTCTCAGAGCTAAAACATTTTCATTTCCAGATCAGACTTGCAGGCAACCTGGCCCCATCTGTTCAGGTGGTAGTGCTGCTTATTTTATCTGCCCTTGATGTTAACTTCTGGCCTAAGTGCAATTACTGACAACAATCTAAGCCTTCATTTTGGGAGACCTGAACAAGCCAGGCTGCTTTCTCCCTTGTCAGGTTCTTGTTTCCCTGGTGACTCTTCCCTGTGTCTTTTTCAGCCGAGTTTATTTTTTTAGGATCAGGATGACCAGAATTATGCCTGTTATTCCAGAGGTCTCACCAGTGCTTTGTGCCATGCATAATTACCCATCTCTGCTCTATGTGTGTTGCCTGATACAAACCAAGTTCCTAGAATCATAGAATCAACTGGCTTGGA
>NW_008668505.1:0-1148 GCF_000695815.1 Acanthisitta chloris
ATTTCTCCTGGATTTCCTGGAAATTTCCTGGAAATTTCACTTGGATTTCCTGGAAATTTCTCCTAGAAATTTCTCCTGGATTTCCTGGGAATTTCATCTGGAAATTTCTCTTAGATTTCCTGGAAATTTCTCATGGAATTTTCTCATGGATTTCCTCAAAAATTTCTCTTGGATTTCCTTGATTTTTTTCCTGGATTTCCTAAAAATTTCTTTTGGATTTCCTGGAAATTTCTCCTGAAATTCCTGAAAGTTCTCTTGGATTTCATGGAAATTTTTCCTGGCAATTTCCCCTGGATTTCCTGGAAATTTCTCCTGAAAATTCCTCTTGGATTTCCTGCAATTTTCTCCTGGAAATTTCTCCTGGAAATTTCTCCTGAATTTCCTGGAAATTTCTTGTGGAGTTTTCTCCTGGATTTCCTGGAAATTTCTCCTGGAAATTTCTCTTGAATTTCCTGGAAATTTCTCTTGTATTTCCTGGAAATATCTCCTGGATCTCCTGGAAAATTTTCTTGGAAATTTCTCTTGGATTTCCTGGAAATTTCTCTTAGATTTCCTGGAAATTTCTCCTGGAAATTTCTCTTGGATTTCCTGAAAATTTCTCCTGGATTACTTGAAAAATTCTCCTAGAAATTTCTCCTGAATTTCCTGAAAAATTTCTCCTGAATTTCCTGAAATTTTCTCCTGGAATTTTCTCCAGAATCTCCTTAAAAACACCTCCAAAAAAAATCTCCATAAATCCTTTTCCAACCTCATCCGCCATTTTGAATCTCCTCCAACTTTGCCACCAACGGCTCCAAAATTTTCCCAATTTTTTCCCAATTTTTTTTTTTTGCCATTCCCAACTGGAAAAAAAAATCCAAGATGGTGGACCTACTTCCTTTGTTGGGCTGAAGATCTTCTGGAGCAGATAAAAACCACTAGAGTGACCACCAAGACTGAGAGGACTCCAAGGGTGGCCATGATGATCACCAAGAGGTTTGGGTTCTTTTGGGGGGTCCCATTGGCATGGGCAGGGTGGAGTTGGCCAATGGGAGGGTCTAGATGGAGAGAGGAGGTCAAGAGGGTCAAGAGAAGTCAACTCAAGTCAAGAGAAGTCAAGAGAAGTCAAGAGAAGTCAAGAGAAGTCAACTGAAGTCAACTGAAGTCAA
>NW_008668505.1:1228-1604 GCF_000695815.1 Acanthisitta chloris
GGTCAAGACAAGTCAACTCAAGTCAAGACAAGTCAACTCAAGTCAACTGAAGTCAACCCAAGTCAAGAGAAGTCAACTGAAGTCAACTGAAGTCAAGACAAGTCAACCCAAGTCAAGACAAGTCAACTGAAGTCAACTGAAATCAAGATAAGTCAACCCAAGTCAAGAGAAGTCAACTGAAGTCAACTGAAGTCAAGACAAGTCAACCCAAGTCAAGACAAGTCAACTGAAGTCAACTGAAATCAAGATAAGTCAACCCAAGTCAAGAGAAGTCAACTGAAGTCAACTGAAGTCAAGACAAGTCAACCCAAGTCAAGACAAGTCAACTGAAGTCAACTGAAATCAAGATAAGTCAACCCAAGTCAAGAGAAGTCAA
>NW_008668506.1:0-7972 GCF_000695815.1 Acanthisitta chloris
TCACTGGTTTGCTTTCAAACCAGCACGGGATAGCAGTCTTATTTCTTTTGCAGCTTGTTGTTGCGAAAGCCCTTTTAATTGGAACTTCTTCGCATCTATATATGGGACTGCTGAGTATTGATATATGACACTGTATCCAATCTACTCCAAATAGCCCCTTAAAGGTGGCATTTATGAAAACTCTTTGGCAAATCCTTATCCTTCCTATGAAGCAGGGAGCATTTCTCCACTATGACCAAGCCAAATACAAGCTACCTAACAAAAGCCTTTTCAGAGAAAAGTTTGTGGAGGATTAACAGAATAAAGCCAAATCTGTGGTATTTAGGTGTATAAGCAAGAATTATAGGCTACTTGTGGATTTCTTTTGAAAGTCAGTTAGGCACTTCTGAATGTATTTCTGAAAATACAGGTTTATTTGCTTTCCATTTCAGTAGTCAATAGTATTGCATTCTTGAAAATGTAGGCTTTAAAATTTAATCTAGCTAGAATTATGTTACTCACTGAAATGTCTCAGCCTCTTTTGGAGTTCATTAAGTCGTTTGTTTCAGTAGCGATGTTGGTATCAGTACCTCCATAGATTAATTATCAGACTCAGAAGAAACACACTGTTCCTAACTTTTTGTAATTTAATTTCCTTGAATTTCATGGTGTTTGTGCATGATAAAATTAGTTAATAGAGACACCAGTTTCTCTTTGTCACTATTTGATGATGGTAATAACAATACACTACTTTGAATTCAAGTTTTAGGTTTTGGTTTGTTTAATACCGATGCATTGTTACTTTATGGTCATTCTGTGCCAACTTCTTTTTCTGGAGCCTAGTTTCAGCTCTCAAACATAAGCTGTCATTGTTCTTGAAACTAAAACTTTGTATTATTTAAATACCAACTTCTTTAATGTATCACTTTGAATATACTAATTTTGAGTCTTTAACTCTTATTATCACGTGAAAAGAGAGAAATACCTGCTATTTCTTTAAGATATTCCATCAAAATTATAAAATAACTCATAAAAGCCTGAATATGCCTTAAATGACTCTGGGAATTATGTTTCATTATTGTGTGTGTGGTTTTTGTTTTGGTTTGTTTTGCTTATTTTGTTTTGTTTTTATAAATGAGAGTTATGACTCCACATTAGGTTTTTGCCATTTTATCTACATAAATAAAGTTTACATAGAATGTCTTTTTCTTCTGTAGAATAGTCCAGTTGACCACATCTTTATAGCATATTTATCAACCTACACAAAAGGAAGAGGGGAAGAGCTGACCGGGTGGTTTTATACACTTACAAATCCCCGTGTCTGTCTTAACAGGTGAAAAACCATTTGAATGTCCAAACTGCCATGAGCGTTTTGCAAGGAATAGTACACTCAAATGTCACCTGGCAGCCTGTCAGTCTGGCGCTGGAGCTAAAAAGGGAAGAAAGAAGCTGTATGAATGTCAGGTGGGTAATAGAAGTAGCAGAATCTGTGGCTAGATACCTCCTTCCTGTGCTGAGGGAGTGTGAAAGTACTGAGCAGGAAAGGCAATAAGAGTGGACTCATGTCTCCAAGAACTATTTTTTGAAAAATAAATTGTAGAGGTTGCATTCAGCCACAACATGAGGGTAAATTCTTATATCTAAGTAGTTCCATTTAAAATAGGAAATTACTGATATGGAGCTTCATAATACCTGTTCTGTTCAGTGTTATTTCAAGAATCAGAGAGATTCTTGTGAGTAGGTAAGTGTTCATCTGCATCTTATTCATCTTTCTGCTTCCTTTTCAAGGTTCTTGGTGCACAGATCTAGGCCTTTCCTGCTTGTTAGCATGCTTCACTAAAGTCCAAAATACAAAGTACTATTTTATTTCCTATTTTATTGTTCTTCTGTTTAATACCAATATATTGACTGGATGGAAAGTCATTCCAACTTATGATGACAATCTGTAATGTCTTTTAAGCAAGTATAAATGCTTTAGATGGATAGCTAGGGTACTTGGTCACTACGCAACTGATGTGAAAAGCTGTTTAGAAGAATGTTACTTAGCTTCTAAAGTTTGATTCTGAAAAACTAGAAAATGAGAAGTGAGGTTGGTTGTAGCATTTTTATTTGCAATTTTGCTGCCCCACTGCTGTGACAGTCTCAAATAAGGCTCTCACCTTATTCAATTCACAGAATTGCAATGGTTTGAGGTTAAATTGGGTTGTGTGGTAAAGAAAACTGTTGGCTATCAGCTTTATTTGTTCAAAAAAAGAGTGATCTTATTCACAGAAAGCAGTGAATACTGCAGGAGGTGAAGAAATTCATTTAATCATTTAATCAGAAGTTTCACCAATGCTGTTGCATTGTTTAGCTGTTATGCCAGACTGAAGTTAATTCTTGGGAGCATGCCTTTGTCTTAAAGATAAGTTTGTTTTGAACATATGAGAACTACTGTATAATGCAAAATTGTAACTAGTAGCTTCACTGAAGATGCTCTTTTGTCTTTGCAACCCTTTGGTTTAATTGCTTCACCTTGTAGCTTTCTCCATTACAGATAACTGTGAATGTGGGTTAGTGCTATTTCAGCCTGCAGCAACTACAGCAATTCTTGGATAAATTTTTCTTGAATTTTTTTCTCTTTAGAACTGAATTTGAATAGTGTTCTATAAATAAAATCTTGGCTCACTGAACAAAATTGCACTTGCTCGGTGAGCACTTTTAGTACTCCTCAGTGTATGCCTTGAGTATTGAATTAGGCTCCACGTGGCAAGAACATTAATTATGTGCTTGGACATTACTGATAGTCATTACCTTTATGTATGACTAAGTGGATGGAATTTTAAGAGATTTTTATCTGCTAAAATCACTCAAATATTTTTTTTGAAATGGCAAAATGTGAGAGTTTAGTCTATCCAGGTAAATCTTACAATGCCATGGACAAATGAAAGCTGATAAGGAAAAGTTGACTGGTAGTACTGCATCTAGAACTTCAGTAAAAGGACAGTTTGTAGGACACTTTGATCATATGATATTATTACATAAATAGCTTTCCACTCAAAATTCTAGCACCAGACATTTATTGGGGCATGAATCTGTATGTGAATTTCACATAAGGTTAAAATAAGAAAACTTTTAAATGCTGTACTGACTCATAAATTTTGTAGGTATCCTGTGTACACACAACTCAAAATGGCACACTGTGTCTTAAAAATAAATAAATACCAGGTCTTCTGTTCATTTGAAGCTGACTTCTCAGCTTTTACCTCTGATATACATGGTGGGGTTTTTTAATCCATGTAGCAAGAAGCTACACTATGTGAAGCCATGATCTGAAATAGGCACTATACTTTGTTATAGTTCTGTTGGCATTGTTTAACATACTGTATCTTTTGTTTCAGGTTTGTAACAGTGTGTTTAACAGCTGGGATCAATTTAAAAATCATTTGGTAATACACACTGGTGACAAACCCAACCACTGTACCTTATGTGATTTGTGGTTTATGCAAGGCAGCGAGCTGAGAAGGCATCTCAAAGACATGCACAATATTTCAGAACAAATAGTGACAGAAGAGGTTCTTCCAGTGGAAGCGATGGAAGCTGAACCAGTAACATCAATGACGATAATAGAACAAGTGGAGCAAGTCCATGTCCTACCAGTAATTCAGGTACAAGTGGATCCCGCACAGGTAACTGTGGAACAGATGCACCAGGATCTCATACAGGACAATCAAGTGAAAGGCACACAGATGGAGGAACTGCAAGAACAGGTGCAAATTAGTTACTTGGAAGTCGAACACATTCAGACTGAACAAGGTGCTGAAGTTCATGTGGAACAGTTACATGTGGAGCAGTTACACGTTGGGCATGCAAATCAAATACAGATGGAAGAGGTACAGGCAGAACTTATAGATGGAACAGACCTTGAACAAGTAGAATATGAAAGTGTTGATCAAGGAGAAGCAGAAGAAAATGAAACTAGTCAAGTAGATGATGCAGATATGGAAGATCATGAACAAGCTGAAGACATAAAAGCTCAACAATTTGTGGAGACACAATAAAAATGAGGATGACTAGGACAAATAACCATACCCAATTATTTTTGCTAGCTTTTACATTGGTTTTTGAACCAATGGTCAGTGGTCACCTTTCCAATATGCTGTCCTTAGGAAGCTGGACAAGTGGACCAAAGTTAGCTTTCTTCATGTACAACTAAACTCTCATATGTGAAAAATAATTTCCCCATTCATGTAATGCCATGGAACAGAAACTACCACAGACATGGACAGCTTTGTGAGGATTTTAAGAAACACAGAATATTCAGGGTTGGAAAGGAGCCACAAGGATCATTGAATACAACTCTTGGCCCTGCATAGGACATACCTGAGAATCCCACCATGTGCTTGAGAGCATTGGCCAAGTGTTTCTTGAACTCTGCCAGGTTTAGTGCTGTGACAACTTCCCTGGGGAGCTGTTCCAGTGCCCAAACACCTCTGGGGGAAGAACCTTGTCCTGATCTCCAACCTAACCCTGTTCAGTGCCCAAACACCTCTGGGGGAAGGACCTGTTCCTGATCTCCAACCTAACCCTCCCCTGACACAACTTCAGGCCGTTCCCTGGGTCCTGTCACTGGTCCCAGAGAGCAGAAGTCAGTGCTGTCCCCGCACTGCCCCTCGTGGGGAAGTTGTATACAAGGATGAGGTCTCCCCTCAGTCTCCTTTTCTCCAAGCTGAACAGACCAAGTGACTTCAGCTGAATATGAATGAAAATGAATAGCTTGTATCACATCATCCCTGGGTATATGTAAGAGTAACTTTACCTCTTTTCCTCTTTCTGTAGAAGCAAACTCTTGTTATAGATTTGCAGGGTGTCTGTGGCAGAAGAATCAGTAAAATATGGTGGGTTCAAATGTAAGTGACCAATCAGGTACCTGTGAATTTTCTGGGCAGACTGCTGTTTCCTAACAGCAGTCCCTAACTTTCAAACTGAGGAAAAACATTGTTGCTGGCAGTCTCAGAACACAAAAACCCTGTGCCTTTTCAACAGTGGTCAAATTTCCACAAAGCTCCTAGAGAGTGTTCCAAGAATCTAGTTCAGTCAAAGGCAATGAAGGTAATGTTATAGTGTTTTATGTTGTTCCTTAAAATTGTCAGCTACTGATTTTTTTCCATTAAATTTAGGAGGGGGTGAGGGAGGAAACAGATTCCATGTGGAGGCAGCAGGACACTCTAAAAGGGACACTTTAAATTAGGAAATGCTCAGTAGAATCTGTGGTAAACATAAGCTGGAAGAAAGCTACCAGCAGACTCTTCTTTTATAAATTGTCATTTTTGGAAAAGAATATTTTTAAACATAAATATGGAGAAGGCTTGTCTATATGGTATCAGGTTCCTGACTTTTTAAAATGAAATTCTGGTACTTGACACGTGGATTGAAAAGTACGAGTGTAAATATTTTAATCAATATTAGACAATAAAACAATACCAGCCATGAAATATTGCATTATTTGCTTAATCCAATAAATTAGGAACAACTGAGTGACTGGCAATTACAGTGCCAGATCCCAGTGGCAATAATCAATATCATTTTAATAACTTTACAGTAATGTGCTATTAATCTTAAGTTTGTTTAGAAAATACTTGTCTGGCTCTATGTTTAAGGATGCTAAGAACTGCCAATTCTCAATTATTGCCTTGAGATTAGAGGTGCCCCCATACTTCTGAAAAACTTTGTTTTCAAAGCCTTAACTGAAGAGGAATTTTTGCAAGGATGTTCCCTAATGCTCTTGGCAATCCTATAGATCTTAGTTAAAATCAGACTTTTCTATTCAGTCTTCTCCAAATGCAAAATTATTTCTTGAGATTTGTGCTTTTATTTATTCTCATTCAAAATGATTCTTGTCTTTCATCGTAGCTAGTCTTTGAGAAACTGTTGCAAAACAAACGAGTCTCAATTAAAATTCCAAACAATTTGATTAATGTAACTTGCATTCTTTTTTATGATGTTTTGTGTTTTCTGAGATGCAAGTAGTATGTGATGAGATTATGTGTAGAGGGAAGAATGTGGCCCAATGTTAATCATGAAAATAAAAATTAGCTATTGTATATATACTTGGCTTCTGATAAGAAGCCTGTCTTTTGATAACACAAAGGGGATTCAGCTTGCTTAGCTGCATAACTCTAATTTTTTAGGCATTTATGCATATAGACACCAGGTCTGTATCAGTGGAATTAAAGGAACAATCTGGTTGTGTGTCTAATCAATGAAACTAACTTTTAGGCCATTTAAGTCCAAAGTAAATTGAGTAGTTATGTGGTATTGGTAGCAGGCCTGTAGTTTGGCAAGCACAGTTGGGCTATTTTTTTGTTCTGTTTGATGCCCCCCTTTTAACAGCAGCTTGTGAATTTGGTAGGAGAGAAATGATGCTCTGTTCTTGTGCCTAGTGCTGACTCCATCCAGATTTCTACTGAGCATTGGTGGAAATGCAGCAGGGGCATGAACAATCCCCTCCTATTGAATCCCCTAGAATTTCCTTCCCAAATTGCTTCCACCAGTGGAGTCCCCCATGCCTCCTTACTGCAACAGCTGATACTGGGAGAGGGATGATTGATTCAGAGAGTCAGAAGTTCTGGTTGCTCTCTGTAACAGCCACCTTGCATCCTCTTTCTGCCACAAATGTCTGTATAGACACACAGACCTCTCCAAACTATATACCTATGCACCATTGGAGGAGTTCTTCCCTCTAAATAAGTATATACTGCTGGTCCCCAGAGTGTCCTGTTATGCAGGTACTGGTCTGTAGCTTGCAATGAGGTAGCATGCAGCTGAACCTGTTGCCTGGGGCCTGCAAATGGGCTGTGTCATGTGGGGTGAATGCTTGAATTTATGCTGAATGAAGCTAATTGGCTAAAGCCATGGGGTCTGGGCAGTGAGAAATGGAAAAGTGGGAATGAACAAAAAAACTGTGAGGTGTGTCTGGATACAAAATAAAAAGTGAGCATTAAATTGAGACTTGAGGTTGGGGGAGACTTGTGGATTTATATACAATATTCATGAGAGGCCACAAGCTACTTCTGAAAGAAGGGTAGGGAGAGGAAAGGGAGCTGATCAATAGTTTGAGATCTGCTGAATTATTCAGACAATATAAGAAAGGTTTAGCTGCTTTTTTTGAAAACACTTGCAAAAGCATGTTTCATCTGCAGGCTTATGAGGATGGAATCAGATGTCAGTCCTGTGTGAAATGGTCACTAGAGGAGGATCGTGCAGCCTCTGATGTTTCACACCTGCAGTGGATTTTTTAATTAGTGCATTTTTAAATAGCTAATGGTGCAGAATATGGTACTCTTAGACAAATTCTGTAACTCAGTATTATTTCAAATGAGGAAACATTTAAATAGATGTTTAATTTGGTTGCTTACTTTTAAGGACTGAAGTATCTCTTCTATGGAGACTATTGTGAAAATGTAACATGCAGTTAGGGGTTTTTTGTTATTTCTAACATTTTTCTTCTTAAATTGTCATGATTACTTCTAGAAAATAATTTTAAAATTAAAGCAATCTATTTACAATGAAAATACAAGTAATTTGTAGCTTATTAAACACTTGGCAGCTCAGGCAGGTACAACCCAGAGGTCATGTAAGGAGAAGATTAGGAGGGCCAAAGACCAGCTGGAATTTAATTTAGCCATTAAAGTCAAGGACGAAAAAAAGATTTTATACATACATTGGGAGCAAAAGGAGGGTCAAGGAAGGTGTCCATCAGTTTCTGAATGCAGAAGTGTAGTGACAGGGGATGCAGATAAGGCAGAAGTACTCAATGCCTTCTTTGCCTCTGTCTTTAATGTCAAGACCGGTTGTCCTCAGGATACCCAGCTCCTAGAGTTGGAAGTTGGTGATGGAGAGATGAGTGAAGCCCCTGTAATCCAGGAGGAGATGGTTAATGGCTTGCTATGCCAGTTGGATGCTCATAAGTTTATGTGCCCTGATGAGTTCCTCCCCAGAGTAATGAGGGGAC
>NW_008668507.1:0-16324 GCF_000695815.1 Acanthisitta chloris
GGCGTGTCCCCGAGTGTGGCCGTGTGACGGCGTGGGCCGCGTCCCTGCTCTCCTTGGCGTTCTCTCTTTCCTGTGGATTTCGCGTAGTTGCCAAGTTCAAAGGCTTTTCAGTCGTCCTCCCCAGCCACAGACGTTATTAGTGCCACACATACAGGTTCGCTGAGGATATTGGCAGTCGTGTTTTGTTGTTATGGTTTCTGTTGTTCTCTTTTTTTTTTCCCCCTTCCCCTCTCACATTTACTATTTGAAGTTCAGCTTATCTGCAGTTTGTTTGCTTTCAGGGTACACTGTCAGCAACACCTGTGAAGCCAGGCTTTTATTCCCAGGCTCCTGTTGAGGTTCTGACTCACTTATACAATGGTGTGTGCAGTCAGAGTTCCATCAGAGTGACATTCCTGGATTGGCAGTGGCACTGATGCTGTCAGTAGTCAGAATAAGTCTGTAGGCTTAAGGCTGACGTGGGTTGGCGTTAGGAATTCGGTTGATATGCTAAATTAACAAATAGTTCAGGTGGCAACAGGCACATGGTGTGGCAGAGACATTCTGTAGTATAAGGCTACATACTGTGGTGTCCAATTGCCTTGTTTTTATATGGATTTTAGTAGTGCTAGAAGAAAAATAATAATTTTGGTCAAAGTATGCTTTTTTCACCCCCTGGGATTGCAACAGTGGTGCTCCTGCTGTGAGAATTTTTAATTTAGAGTTGCCAGTCTATTTCAAATATATGGTTTAATGGCTATTTGGACTTACCAAAGCCACATTTCCTAACTTGGGGAATATTTTCTTAAGTTAATAAAGATGTAGAGTACAGTAATAGAGTGAAAAGTGCTGGCTCTGGATCTTCTTTACTGGACCTGTTAATTCATTAGTTCATTTTCCACAGTATGTAGTTAGGGAATTAAGGGGGGGTTATGTTATCTAGGTGTCTGGACTCTGTGCCCCCCTCCAATATTACTGGTCTTTGGACTCAAATATGTTCATTTTCACATTTAAATCTGAATCTTGCTCTCTTGATAGCACAAGTCAGCCTTGTGTCATCTGATTCATGACTTTCTGAAGAGTCATTCTGTATTAACTTTGTATCTTACAGTTGATATCTATGAATACTATTTTTATCTGGCTGGGAAATGCACTCAGTAGAAAGGTTCTTGAACATTTGGTGATAGTGGCAGGTTGCTGTTGTGCTCCCTGAATTCCACCTCTTCAAACACCCCAGCTTGTCCTGAATAAGCTCCCATTTGACACAGGTCCTCTCTTCATTCTTTATGGCTATTTGTCCACACTAATCACCACAAAATGAAGCAATTGAGGAGGATAGAGGAGCGTTGTTCATTTCCCCCCTCTCCTTTCTGGTAGCAGAAGAAAGGAATGTAATATGGGAAACAAAAAACGGGCTCTGAGCACACAGCGCTCAGGTCATTACTGTCAGACCACTACTTAAGTTGTTGGGAGCCCTTTTGGTTTTTTTCTTGCCCTAGATAGCAAAGGATATTGGGTGTGAGGTGTGGCTTTCTGTTGCCAGGCTTGGCTGAGTTTATTCACTACCTTTCTTTGCAAATGGAGTGAGTAAAAACTTGACGAGTGGAAGTTCCACATGGCTCAACCATGTGGAGTTTTGAGGCGCCTTGTGAATGAAGTTACTGCTTCTGAAACTGTGGTTACTTGGCCACATCATACTTTGTTCAGTGTCATGTGTTTGCAAATATGCATAAAGCGAAGCAAAACCCTGTTTAGAAATAACAGTGAACTTAAGACTCATTACGCTAAACACAAGGCTGCTCTGACCAAAAAAAGGATCACAAAAGCAGGATCTCCCACTCCTATGACAAGATAAGACAATCATTAAACACTATGTAAGAAAAAGATGGTTTAGATCAGGGTAATTCAGATTAGTGACATTCATGCTGCTTCTTTGTCTTTGAAACAACTCTGTTTCTGGTACACAGTAGGAACTAATTCTGTTTATTTTCATTCTCCTTCAGTTTGGGAACCAGGTTTAAAAAAAAAGTAGGTGGAAGTTCTGCAGGGTGGGGAAAAAGGAGTGTGTAGACAGTGTAACATCTGGCAACTGTTTTCATGTTGAAGTGCCTTCTTTAGATTCTTGCACTCTGGATATGACTCATTGTATGAAGGTATAGTTGACGTTCATGTCTCCTGAGGTACCTACATATTAGCACCAATTATACTAATAAAACAAAATTCCTACCAGGAACTTATAATTTGTTTGAAGTAAGTGTATTTAACTGGAAAAACAGGTTAGCTGTACCTGCTTATCTTCTCTTATCGTCCCTTGAGTTGTCAGGGCTGGTACCAGTTATCTGGGAGTAGTTCAGGGGTTTGTGTGTGTTTGGGGCTTTTTTATGTGTTTGTTGGGGTTTTTTTTGACTCTTCAATTCTTGTATCAGTGCCAGGACTACAAGCTCTGAATTTACCCAGAGTACCTGACTCAGTTTGGCAGCTGAGACTCCTGTGTGTGCATCTGAGGCCCATGGTGTATAGATAGCAATTAGGCAGGCTTTAGAATTTATATTAAAATTAAAATATTTGGACGTTTTAAAAATAAATAATATGTTTGCATATTTCTGTTGTAAATTTAATTTCTTGCTGGAGCATACAAAGCTTCTTCAGCCGGGCCCTTGGTATCCAGCTCACCAGTGGCTGTCTATCTGTTGGAAACAGCTCGAAGAGGTGTTTTGGTTTTCCTCTGGCTGAACTTGAGTTCTTACAGTCATTCCCAAACCAAAGAGTGAAGAGGTACCTGAAGAGGTTGCACAGAATTGAAGTCCTTGGACTCCTGTGCTTAGGTTAACAGTTTTCAGAGGTCTGTGGAGTGGTTTATTTAGAACACCCGTTTGCCTGTAGCCAGGAAATGAATAAGCAATAGATTTCTATGAATAAACAGCCCAAGTATCAGGTCGGTGTACAGTGTTCCTGAGTAGTTGTGGTAAATGTCACTTTCCATCATGCTTAGGCTGATGACACAGGCTGCTGCTGGAGATTGCTGCATCAATTTATGGTGTTCAGCAACTTGCAGAGCCAAGGTTTAATGTATGGTTTGATGTAAAATTCATCTTGTTCTACAGGGAGCCTACAGTCCTTCTTCACAGTTTGCCTTCTTTATTTATCTGCGTTGCTCCTGATTTTCTTTCTTACTTTTTACTATGGGTGGTGGCCTTTCTCATTTCCTTGATTATATTCAGTATTCTCAAGGAAAAAGGATGACTGTCCTGACTAAAGCATTATGTAACTGTAAAACTGTACCGAACATAACGTGTTTGAAAGACACCAAATCGTGCAGGTACAGCTTATTGAGGAAAAATGTATTCTTGGAGCTATCCTGACATGACTAAATGTGAAACAAGGACATTTCCTTCATACGCTTTGAGACTCTGTGGAAATTGAGTGCCATGTTTAGGTGGATGGAAAGTTCATCAGAGAGTAATTTACAGCCCACTGTAGGATACCATTCCAAACTGACAAGTTTTGAAAGAGTTCAGATATTCCGAAGTGGGGAGAGACAGGAAAACTTTTAGTTGGTGTGAGCTCATGTTAAATACTTTAATCTGTTTGTGGTTTGATACCTGATTTGTTGCAATGCTTCCAAAGCCAGAGGAATTTGTGGCAAAATTGGTTTGCCAGTTTTGAGGGTTTTTTTGTTGTGTGGGGTTTGGTTGGGTTTTTTTTTTTTTCCATCTCAAATGCTTGCTTTGTCATGTTAGAGGGTATTGGACTACTTGATGATCAAGGCTTTAAGATAGGGGAGAAGCAAAATGGGCAAGGAATAATGTCCTTTCTTTTTTCCTGAAAATTGGACATTCGCATACAAGCTACCTGGAAATGGAATACTGTGTGTGAAAAAAAAGCCCCCACAATTACTGTCCACTCTCAGTGGAGCTACTGATACTGTGCTCACAGCTAGAATACCTAGAAGTGATTATTTACATTCCTAGAGTTCATTTTAAAATGCATCATTTAACAACATCCTCAAATTGTCTGTGTGATAAGTAATTACTCTTTTAACTTCATCTACTTAAACAAAAAAAATATTCACTGGAAATTTTGGGCTTATTTCATAAAGTAATTTCCATTCATTAAATAAAGGAATTTGTTTGTGGTCACTGTTGTAAAACAAAAAATTAAATTGAAGCTCTTGAATCCAGTTTGCTGAATTTTTATCAAGCTAGTAGTAGGTAGAGCTTTCTCTAATGGATGCAGGGGGTATTTTGTTCATTTTAGTACAGACAGCTCAATGATTTTCTTATTATGTGGAATTAAATCAATTATGAGCTGTATTAAGGAGTGGGAAAGAAATTAAGATCCCAGGCCTTGAGAGCTCCTGGGTCAAAGATTTTGATGACTTGGTGATCAGAAATTACTGTTCTTCCATTACAAATACCTGTGGTTTAATCACCTTTTAGTGTGAGGAGTTTGGATACACTTTTCCTTCAGTCAGTGTAGTGTAACATTTTTATCCAGACTCTAAGAAACCGCTTCAAAGTGCTGCTGCATTTTTGTGTTTAAAATTAGTTCAGCATCTGCCTGAGTTAGCTCAATACAAAACCTGAGTGAAATGAATTATGAATCATTGGTTTTTAATGTAATATGCTTATTCAGGATTTCAGTATATTACCTTGCTTAAATTTAGGCATAGGGTATTCTCTTAGTCAAAGTTTATAGCGTGAAAGTTTATAGTGTTTATGTGTGAAGTTTTTAATAGTCATAAACTGGTGGTAGTTCGTATTGAAATTCTGCCCTGATTTGAAGAATGCTGGAAGCAATACAAATGCATGGACTGCACTCAGATGCTCATTTCTTCTCAACAATAGTCTTTCCCCGTTGGTCGAGCAGCAGCAATTTATTAGCTTTAAACTAAAACTGTCACTTCTAAGACTTGCCACCACAGCATGGCCTTCATACCACTGGTTAAATGGAAAGGGACCAAGAATGCTAATTGTTCGTGTCAGAACCTGTGCTCTGGAAGAAGTTTGCCTTGGAGATGGGAAGGCAAAAGTACAGTAGATGAGAAGCCTGTCTCTAAGCAGCTAACAGTTCTCAGCTGTGTACTTAGTTACCATCATGGTCGTGAAATTCGGCTTAAAGCCTTTGTATGTTTGCTGGTTGTGTGTTGGGAGTGCTTTTCTAGATCCTTCTGAAATTGAAAGCCCACTTAGAAATGCAGTGGGTCAAACTGCTTTTATGGTTGATGTATGTATCTTGATGTGCAAAAGTATGTTACTGAATGTGTAGGCAGGAGTAGAAATGCAGATTTGGTGCCTTGTCACAATGCAGTGCTTTACTTTGACACATCCTTCTTGGGCCGTGCTGTGTGCTTGTTGGGCTGCAGGGTGTTTTGGCATAGGAAGGCATGGCTTCTGCCTGTGTATCAAAACCTTTGTTACGTGATCATCACTCTGTGTGTGTGGTATAATCAAACTGATCATTCACAACCTCCATCTTCTTTTTCTTTAAGGAGCTGAGTGTGGAATAAATGCAGAAGTAGAAAAACAGCTTGAAATGGGAAAGAAATTATTGGCTGCTGGACAGCTAGCAGATGCTTTGTCTCACTTCCATGCAGCTATAGGTATGTATCTCAGGGAAATGACTTGCACTGAAATACCTTTGGGTGGTTTTTTTTTCCCCTGCTGTTTGCTTTATTAAGTATCCTGCTTCCTTGCAAATTGCATTCTGTGGGTTACAGAAGTTGGGGCACCTTTATGCATCAGTTTGGACAAGAGCCAACAGAGATGCAGTAGAATACTTGTGCTTTGGTTTTGATAAAAGAAAAATTAATTACATGATAGGTAAACACTAAATCACTGCTGTTCTGCAAGCTGGTTGTATTGAAAGGAATTGCAGTTGACTCTGGTGTCATTTGGTGAGGTATTCCCTGTATCTAATCCCATCAAGATCAAGCTTCATCTTTATGAATTTTTTCAAAGTATGTCTTTGAAAGGTTGGCTTTATCTGTGTTTTCTTCTCTCCAGTAAAAAAAATCAACCTTTCAAAGATTCTCTCTTTCTCTTTTGTTGTTTTTCTTAATGAGATATTGAAGTGGGTAATATCTTGGTGACACTCCTGCTGCAAGTTTGAGATACTGAACTGGTAGTGAAGAGTATACTAATTGTCCCTCTCATGTACTCAACTAGTGAGTTAGTTCTTGTTTGGTGTTCTACATTTTCAACAAACTGAGAAGTTAAATGTTTGCTTTTAAGAATGTTAAAGGAACTTTGCTGATTAAAAGCCTTTAATTGAAGTACAGAGACAGCATCAGTAACGAGCAGTGTCCAGTAACGCTGCAATTACCTAATTGCATGGTGGTTTTTTTGTAAGTTGCTGGACTTTGCTATGATGTGTACAAGTGCATCATTTTCTCTCTGAGAAGAATATTACCAGCATGTTACACATTGATGAGTAATACTGTTGAGACTTGACTATGCCTGGGTCTAATAGTAATGCATACATGAAATATCTATTAACTCTGAGCTATTAATATTTTCTGTGTTCTCCAGTATCCACTTTCCTTATGTAAAGGAAGTGGAGGGGGCAGCTTCCTTTTTTTTCTGTGTTATGAAAGCTCCTCATTCCATCGAGAGGCAGGTCTGTTACTCCTTTTGTTTGTGTGTTGCTGCCAGAGCGTTTCCGTGGGATCTGAGCAGAGGTAGTGTTACAGCCTGATTTGCTCCTTTATCATGGGCTGGCAAGCTTTAGCTTGGATTTGGTGAGAGGTCCATCTCGGTCTGTGGCCATACAGCTGGTGGTGGTGGTGCAGAGGCAGCAGTGGTGTGAGGTGGGATGAGCCATGAGGTGCCTGCATGGGTGAAACCCTCTGCTTTGCCAGCTGTGCCTGAGCAGCTTGTAAACTGTGGTGTGACCACCTCAGTTGTGACCTTGATGGGATTCCTAATTGGATGCTGCTTTGAGCCTGATCACCTAATTTTCATCAGACTTCTTTTTCTTCATTGTATTTTGCCTTTTTGAAAAGATTTTAAGCATGATTTGCCAACTGTGCTTGTAGAACAGAAAGGAATTCTTTTTTGCCTGTACTGCATTGTTGTAGACTGTGAGGTAAATAGATCCTGTTGTCTTGCCTCAGTCAGCCTATTTTTGTTTTTTGCATACATCTAAAATAGAAGAAAGCTACTGCCCATATTATATATCTTCAGTTAGGCTTTAAACTCCTTCCTAAGTCCCATCAAGTCGATGGCTTATGTCTTCTTTCTGGTTAAGTACCAATTGCTGTTCATTACTATTACTGGGATACTGAGGCAAAACCCTATTCTGACTGTCAGATAATCATCTGGTGCTGGGATATGCTTTCTGTGTTAGTTCTTACCTCTCATCCTTTGTGTATTAATAAAGTTCCTTAATTTCAGCTGTTGATTTCTACCTACCCTACACATTTAGGTGTATGTGGTAGGACTTAATACTTCCTTTATTTTGGAGGGTAGTAACATTTGATTGTATTCAGTGTCCATAATGCTGACATGCAAGGTGACATACAGCATGGGAGTAATTGTTAAATTTCAGCCCTGGAGATTAGCATTTTATAGAATCATAGAATTATAGAATCAACCGGGTTGGAAGAGACCTCAAAGATCGAGTCCAACCCTACCATCATTACTAGACCATGACACTAAGTGCCACATCCAGTCTCATCTTGAAAGCCTCCAGGGATGATGAATCCACCACCTCCCCACAGCCCATTTCCCACAGCCAGCACATCATAGAGAAAGGGTGCAGATGGGCCCTGAAGTTAACCTTCAGGTTTTACTAATATATGTTGTCGTGGTTTAACCCCAGCCAGCAACCAAGCACGATGCAGCCGTTCGCACACTCCCCCACCAACGGGATGGGGGAGAGAATCAGAAGGGTAAAAGCTAGAAAAACTCATGGGTTGAGATAAAGGCAGTTTAATAGGGAAAGCAAAAGCTGCACACACAAGCAAAGCAAAACAAGGAATTAATACGCTGCTTCCCACAGGCAGGAGGTGTTTAGCTATCTCCAGGAGAGCAGGGCCCATCATGCATAACAGTTCCTTGGGAAGACAAACGTCATCGCTCCAGATGTTCCCCCTTCCTCCTTCTTCCTCCCCCCTTATATACTGAGCATGATGTCATGTGGTATGGAATATCCCTTTGGTCAGTTTGGGTCACCTGTCCCAGCTGTGTCTCCTCCCAGTCTCCCATGCATCCCCAACTTCCTTGCCCACGTGGCAGTACGGGGAGCAGTAAAGGCCTTGGCTATTTGTAAGCTCTGCTCAGCAGCAACAAAAACATCTCTGCATTATCAACTCTGTGTTTTGCACAAATCCTAAACATAGCCCCATACTAGCCACTGTGAAGAAAGTTAATTCCAATTCAGCCCAAACCAGCACATACGTGCATTTGTCTGCTCTTGAGAGCGGGTGTTGATGCCCACTTTAGTACTAAAGAAAGAAGATGCTGCTCTTTCAATGCTTGATATGAAGAGTTTGTGATGACATTGGACTAACATATTGGTCATTTTGGGATTACTTGCTTGCATCCTCTATGGTGGGTGGGGACTGGGATGGGAAATTGACATGCTTTCGAATGTAGGCCTGCAGTTGGAGTAGAGGGTTGGTATGTAGTGGCTGTTCTGTACAGAGCTGAAGAACATGTATATATTTCCCTTTCAGTACTCTTAATTCTTTGGCATTTGCTGTTTTTCTGTAATCCTTATTGTTAAATATTCAAACTGCATAGAAATACTGCTTGGATACTGTTAGAAATGTTATGTCTTCTTAATAAATACTATTGCTCCCAGTGGCTTACAAGCCAGGTCATGTATTTTGTCATTACAGCTCTGGTGCACCCAAAGTTTCAGTTGCTTTGGGATAGTATTCTGATTATTCTTTGTTCATTTGCAGATGGAGACTCTGACAACTACATTGCTTATTATAGAAGAGCTACAGTGTATTTAGCCATGGGCAAATCTAAAGCAGCAATTCGTGATTTAAGTAAAGTGGTTGAATTAAAGCAGGACTTCACATCAGTAAGTATTGCTGGAATTGAAGATTTGCTCAAGCGTAAAAAACCTGCTTAAAGTAAGGCTGGGTTTTTGTTTTTTTCAGATTTTACTCAACAGGAATAGAGCACACAATTATCACTCAGAAGGCTTTTAATACGATAAAATAGTAGCAGTGGTGTATGTGCTTTAATTTGGAACTGTGCTGGATATAGTCTAGCCAGTTATTCAAACAACTTAGGGCTTTATTAAGTTCATGTTCTTCATGGATTTACGCTAAACACTTTCCCTCTCTCCCTTGTGGTTATTCCTCTCTTGGTCACCAAGGCTGTGCCATCTGGGGCAGGGAGAGCAGAGCACACAGATACATCTGGATTTTTTTCTCTGTAAATCAGCATTTGATTTGAGGCATCTCTTCTCCACAGGAACTGTCCTAATCTCACTGCTTTGCCATGGGATGGTTGCAAGTTGTGATTTGCTTACCCCTTTCTCACTTCTGTGTACTATATGTGGAGACTTCCGCACTAGCTGGAGACTGATGCTAGAGTTTCCCTTGTCTGTGGGCAGTGACATGTCCTGTATAGTTTAAAATGAAGGAGCAAATGTTCAATCCATTGTTGTATGATGATATTCTTATCATAAATCAATCTTCTAAAGCAGTAACTTTCTTTTTACATAGCTTTTATTATTCTGAGAGGTTAGTGGAAGAATTAAGTGTGGGAATTGTTCATTGTTTCTGCTATTTATCTCTAAGCAGTTCTAATCAGGAAGGTGGTGTAAGGTAAACACTCACTTTGGTTTGTGCAGCTCTTCAAATCAGTTCTTTCCATGAGTTGCAGCTGCTCATAAAAACTATGACTGCCTTTTGTCCCTCAGTTCTGGTGCAGAGCAATCCTTTACCATTAAAAAGGCCTTATAAGACCACTGTTAAATCTAGAAGACAAAGATTGGGTGTTGTGATCACTGTTTTAGCTTTAGCTGTGCTAAAATGAAACTTACATTTTTCTGCTGAAGGAAACTGAAGCTTGTGTTCCTACTTTGCTGAATTCACGGTAAATCAAAAGTAATTCTTATGTTCATTTCAGGCAAGATTGCAGAGAGGACACTTACTGCTCAAGCAAGGAAAATTTGATGAAGCAGAGGATGACTTTAAAAACGTGGTAAGTGGAAGGCCCAAGCTGAACTATATAACTATATCACTTATTAAGGTTCGGTTCTGAGCCAAGGTCACAGCTCAACTCTGATGCTCTAGAGTATATGGTGTGTATGCCTGAATTTTTTTCCAGTTCTTTAAAGGTGTTGTAGCTACCTTGTATGAATAAATGGCAAATAGAGTTGCAGTGTAGTCATGAAGATGGAATTGGGTGTTGCCTGAAACAGCATGGCACTTGGAAAAGTCTTTTTTGTGTGTGCCTAACGCTTCATGATCTCTGCCTGATGACAGCTATACTAGGGAGCAATCTTCATTCAGAAAGAAATAAGTGACATGGAACTCCAAGTACATAATTGAGCCCTGATTTATATCACTATATTCAGGTCACCCTGGGAAATCACTAGGGACCTTATGGATCAGCCTATAATAGGTTCCTATCTCTCCACTAATGGCAGAGTTGTGGGCTCTTAATTTAGTCACTGAGCTGTTAAAGCAGTGGATTTCAGTGGCATGTCTCTGCCTGGCTTCTGGTCTGCAGAGGAGTTCTCATTCTTTCACAAATGTGTTGACAATACTTTCTCTTCGTGATCAGGAAGTGTCTGGAGTTTCCATACATACATAGCTGGCCATTACCCACCTAAAACTCACTTAGGCTCTTTTTAGTTTTGATGGGTATTTTGTGCATTTCAGCCCTATGCTGCAAAAGTAAACTGATCTAACCCCAGAAGAAAAGTCCTCAGAGAATATGGAACTTGATTCTCTTTCTACTGCACAATTGAGTCATGCTCCTGCTTACTCTTCAAGAGTTGCTAGCTTGAACAGCTTGCATGTCCCTTATGACAAAATTAACAGTATTTGTGGGTATAACTGAGACTATCTTGTTGGCTTTCTTTGCAGAGTGTGATGGAGAAGGCAGTTGTGTGCTGCAGATTGCAGATGTTTATTCCAAATCTTACTAGTGAGTGTGGATGACAGAGCCAGAGTGGTTGTGCCATATGCCCTGTGGGGCAGTTGGGAGCAGTGGCTCTCACAGGTATAAATGCACCAGGCAGTCTTTGTGTTGGTAGCAGAGCTGCAGTAACCTATTCTGAAATTCCTGTAGCGATGGCTCCTCTGGCTGCTGCTACTTTCTCAGTAAGTTTCTTAGGAGTGTGTGGTCTACAGTTGTATGTCTGATAGCAGCGCAGCACTGCTGTTCCCAACTGTGGGACAGTGTTGTTCAGCTCTGATTAACTGAGGACACAGTTGCTGCAATAGCAATTATGGGATATCAGTGTTGATTGTGAGTGTGTGTGCATCTCTTTGCAGTTACTGTTTCCTGAAGTATTGCTTAATGCTTCACATGGAAATGCTTTTCCAGTCAACTGTCAAGTAGATTTCTCTTTTGCCAAACCAGCTGCAAAAATGTAAATTGCTGCCTTTGGTCAGTCAAATAGTTTTAGTCCTTGTTCAGGCTTTAAATCTGATGTGGAATGGAGTTCCTTCTCAGAAGCTGACTTAGGAGAAGGTACCGTATTGGTCCTCAATCTTCCAGTTTCCTTGGTTCTGTGAACAGTGTTGCCTGTGTGCTTAGAGAAGTGCCAAGCAGTCTGTTTTGAAGGGCACAATTTTAAGTTAAGTACAGTGTAGTCAAGCAAAATGAGCCAATATTAAAGTAATTATTTGTTATGGTTAATTTATTCATATGGGGAGGGAATTAAGTTATGCTACATATCTTGGATCTTTTAAGTAGAATACATACTTCTGTGAGAGATTTCCTGTGTTTTGTTCTAATTTTTCCAGATTATTCTCCCAGTTCTCTGCGTGTCTGAAATTCCTAGCATGCTCTGTCAGTATGTTTCCATTCAATTACGAAGTTGCATTTAGTGTCAGGATGAGAGAAAGTCACAATACTGTGAAATGTATCAACCTTCTGTGGTTCTTTGGGTTTTGTTGGGATTTTTTTTGCAAATGAAAGGGGAGGAGAGAAGGAGGAAGGCTGTTAAGTATTGAATAGCTTTCAAAATGATTTCAAAACTTTCATCCAGACCCTCTCTTTGCTACCAAGAGCAGTAGGAGTCTTGTATTTTAAGTCAGTGGTCATGAAGCCAGAAGGAGTTAAGTTGTACCTTGAAATGAAAATTCCTTTTACTACTAAGACAGATATGATGGAAAGAAATGGCAGTGGAAGCTCAATAGTTTTTAGGCTGGAGTTTAGTTGTAGACTTGGCTAACTAAATTAGCATGTTTTACATATGAACACAGCATATAATCTATGATTCTGCTTCTTACTGAGTAACTGTAGCCCTCTAGCCTCTCACTTTGTTGGCTGGTGCTCTCATTCTGGGTAAGCATGTAGCACATCAGTGAGCTTTGGTGTCCACGTCTGAAGCTGAATGGGAGATGTACTTGGGCCATCTTGCATTGGTAGTGTGCAGGGGCTAAGTCAGTAGGCACGTGGCAACCTGGGCATATATTGGAGTTTGCAGAAGCTGGGTGTCCTGGAAAGATGGGGTGGAAATACTGTATATAAAAACCCAAAACAAACCCCATCCATCCTCTTTCACTGAAAGGGAAGTCTTAATTTGAAGAAAAATAATCTGCTTTCATTGCTGTGTAGTGTTTCAGGACATTACCTAGAATAGGTGGTTCTTGGGATGTTGTATCCTTACGGAATAGATTTGAAGGGTGTTAAATGTGAGAGTTTTTATCTTCAATTCTAATATTTTTTTTCTGAGAGAATAGTTATGTAAATGGGATGGGCTTTCTTTGGGCAATGCCAGCTGCCTTTGAAGTAGGTTGCATGCCCTTTAATGACAGTGGATGTTTTATCTCTTGTGATTTCACACAGTGAATTGTTTGGTCAGGTGTTGACTTAAAGGGAGTAGTATGTCAAATTTTAAAATATTCCCCACTTTCAAGTTGGAGAAACCAGGTCAGAGTGTGGAAACTAAGGAAAGTAATTTTACTTGGACTACTCAAAGTACAGACATGTAGGAGTGAGATGGTTTGTAATTCCCTATATGACACTTGGAGTAAGAGTAAGTGTCCCCAGTGCTGCTTTCTGTGCCTACAGAAACTACAAGGTGTCTGGTATAGTGAGTTATCTGTAAAACACTGTTTTCTCCTAGGATATTCCAGAAGACTGTTGAATCCCAGTGGGAACTCTGAAAAGCTTTATATTTTTTATTTCCCGTCCCTTCTCTTGGGCTCGTGCTCTTTGAAAGATATCTCAGCAGTTTGGGAGATGCAGTTATTTCTGAGGGAGAGAAGGTAATTTCAGTGGATTTCAGCAAGGCATTTGACACTGTCTCCCTCAGCATACTTGTAGACAAAGTGGCTGCTCATGGCTTGCATGGGAGGACTCTTCGATGGGTAACAAACTGACTGGCTGGCCTGCCCCAGAGTGTTGGGGATAACGAACCTAAATCCATTTGGTGGCCAGTCACTAGTGGTGTTCCCCAGGGCTCAGTATTGGGACCAATCCTGTTCAACATCTTTACTGATGATCTGGACATGGGGACTGAGTGCACTCTCAGTAAATTTGCAGACAACACCAAGTTGGGTAGGACTGTTGATCTGCCTGAGGGTAGGAAATCTCTACAGAGGGACCTGGACCCACTTGATCAATGAGCTGAGGACAACTGCAAGAGGTTCAATAAGGCAAAGTGCTGGTCCTGCACTTGGGACACAACAGCCCATGCAGCATTACAGGCTGGGGGAAGAGTGGCTTGAGGCTTGTGCATCAGAAAGGGACTTGGGAGTGCTGGTTGACAGCAGCTCAGTATGAGCCAACAGTGTGCACAGGTGGCCAAGAAGGCCAGTGACATCTCTTAGAGTGATCAGGCACTGGAATAGGTTGCCCAGGGAGGTGGTGGAATAACCATCCCTGGAAGTGTTTAAGAGGCATCAGGATCTGGTGCTGGAGGATATGGTTTAGGGGTTACAGTAGAGTGGAAGGTTAATGGTTGGACTTGATAATCTTAGAGATCTGCTCCAACATGGATGGTTCTATGAAAGAGCAAGAAGATTCAGCTCATCTAAATGGTGGGGAGGATAACAGGTCAATTTTCTCAGCTTGTAAGAGCAACAGTTTTGTGCAGCACTTAAAAAAGTCACTGACACTATTTACATACAACAGTAAAACTATCCTTTAGTGTATACTCATGAAAGGAAAGAATTTGAGGGTATGTTTTTCTTTCCTACACAGTTTCATACTATGTGGAGAAAGTTCCATGGTGAGCACCTTTAACCTTGAAAGTCAAATGATTGCTAAGCAGAGAAGGTTCTCTGTCTGTTCCTGCCCTCTGTGGTGTATCAGCCCTGGCTGTCTTGTGAGGCAGTGCTGGTGTGAGCAGGCGGTGGGAATGCCTGGCTGGAAAGGATGCAGTATTCCTTTTTGGGAGCAGAGCTTCTCAAGACTCCAGCCTTCACATGTTATTTTTAGATTGCCTTTTTTTTTCCCCCTCCTCTGTACTTTCCTGTTGGCTGAAGTTAATCATGAGGTTTGGATAGAGGTGGTGATTCAGGCTGATGCTGTCACATGTTAAGCAATACTACATTTCTAGAAACCTCTCCTTCTGGCCAGCGGCTGCACCAAGCAGATGAAATCTTTTACACGGGCCAAGTTCCCCAGATGGTACAGGGATTAAGCACAAAGTCCTTAGGTGATTTGAGGAAGTTGTTGCTCATGCTATATGAGTAGTGTTTATTTTTCTGCTACAACTTTGGTTGAGTGTTCATATGCTTTAATATCAAGTTCCTTCTGTTTTGGTTAGTAGTTTCTGAACAATAGAAGTCAACAGGGCAGATCTGTGGGCATATCAACACTCATGACTAAGACCTCAATCCATGAAAGCCTTGGAATGTTTGTTTTATCTGTAGGTGTGTGATTTTTACTGAAAAGGAATATTGGCATACTTTGGTTGATGCAAGGCCTTCTGAAAAGGTGACTAAAGCACTGCAAATCCTGGCAGCCCTATGAGTATGCCTTACAGTGCATTCTGTGACTCTGCTTGTGATCTAGTGAAAATTACAAGCTCTTCAGTTGCTGAATTCTGTAGGAGGTACAAAACCAGAATAGAGCTCCTGCCTGGTCTGTTGGAAAGTGTGAAAAAAACCAAGTCATCATATGTCTCTTAAATTCTAGTCTTTGACTGACTGTAATGTTCACAGTTGCAGTTTGTTGCAATAAATACTCTAAATTGGTGTCCTGAGTATGCAGTTCTGTCTGCCTCGGAAGCATAAAGACTTCTAATCGGGAAGCTGAAGGCACAGCTTCCAGCTCCACTAGGTGTCAGCCAAGACCAAGTGACTGAGCTCTGCACATCTGCAAATTGCCTTCCAGTCTAGGGGAGGCCTCGGCTGACGTGAAACGCATTAGGCGACAGTTGCCCGTGGTTGGTTGGTATGTGTAGTAATACTGATTTGGATGTAGGTGGGGGACACTATCTGTTGGTGCAGTGTGAAGGCCTGAGCCAGAGCTGACCTTCGTGGGAGCTCTCACAAATACACAGTACCGGCAGCTTGGTGGATTAACCAATTCATAAAGCAAAATAAAGAATGTGGACACAGTAAAAGTTGATAGGCTTGTATTCCCTGAACATGGACTCTAGCCAGGTCCATTGTCCAACCGATAGAAGGAAGTGAAACTAGGTACTGCACAGATCGTTTAGTTTGAAAAGTTTCGCTTTGTTTATTAACTGGACAATTTGTACGACCTGAAATTGTCTAAGATGTTTCACTCTTTACTATTGGACTTGTCTGCATGGTTGTATCTTTGCTTTTCATATTCCGCTGATGTTCTCTCCAAGTAAATTACAGGAAACATGCCACGTGTCTGAGGAGTGCAGTGTCATTGTGAGATAAGTTTAAATGGAAGTGTGAAGCTCACCTATAGCAAAAGCTCTTAATTTTTAAGAAGAAAATGCTGAGAAATTGAGGGAGAAATCAAGCAAGTCAGCTGGAACTGAAGAGTTCAGAATTTTACAGTGTTGTTGGCTTAGAACTTTAAAAATTCCAGGTGCAGAAATTTGCCTCTACTACAAGCTCCAGATTTTGGGGAGACAGTGGATGCACAGCATCAAGTCTTTATAGGCAGAGTTCTAACCCCAAGAAAAGCTTTTTGAGACTTACATTAGGAATCAGCCCATGAAGAAGAAAACTCTTTGATCACATTCCTCTCCTATCGCTGAAAGACAGTGTAGG
>NW_008668507.1:16336-39091 GCF_000695815.1 Acanthisitta chloris
AAGTACAACTTGATTTTTGCCTGGTAAAATGAAACAACTACATAAGGTTCAAAAAGACTTAAAATGAAGAATTGAAGGCAGAGGTGGAACCTGTGTGTGCTTTTGATGTTGCATTTAGGCTTTTTCCTTTCATATGCTTAGCTGTTAGAACCAGGGGAAATTCTGTTAAAGGACTTCTGAGGGCTGAAGTTGAATCACATTAGAGACTTAAGCACAAAATATGAGTGTTTCAAGAACTTAGTGATGAGAAAAAGGGAAAAGGCCACTTTGAGATAAATGAGGAAAGAAAAAAGTACTGGATGTCTTTGAGGACTCAGTAACTTGAGTCAACATTCTGTGTATAGTGTGCAAGATAATGGAAGTTTTGATTTTAGAACAAGCAACAAAAAATCAAGTCATGCTGATCTGTCACTTTTAAAACTTTGGAAGTCATTCTGATTAGCAACAAGTATGAAGCCAGTGCTTTATTCAAGTTACACTAATCCTACAAATAACTTTGTGGCTTTGCCAGGGAATGGCTGAGATTCTTTCTGGCCCATATTTATCTTCCTGGGCATGGAGTTGCCTGTGAGGTGGGTTGGTTGGTTTGTTTAAAAATTTTCTTTGAAAATATAAAGCTGCCTAAACAAGTGAAGGCAATTACAACGGAACCCCTTCTGCTTGCTCAGAGAGAGGGGGTTGAGAAATGAGAGTCTTCGTAGGCGAAACTTTAGACTTGTTTAAAACTACGTAAGAAACAAAGTGCATGAATACTCACCTGATCCCAGCTGAGCCTTTCCCCTGTCTGCAGGCTCTTAACTGGCTGCTGTAGCCAGTCTTTCTGGGGAGAATGTAAGGAACAGCTTTACTACCTTAGACATGTTTTTTTTTCATTTCTGTCCTGAATTTATGAATATCTCTTGTGCTTAAGGTGAGAGACATGATTATACCTGTGGTTATACTGTCTACTGATGCCAAGGAATCCAGTGTTTAATAACTGTCTGCAGGGAGGTGGATTAATTGGGCTGCAGTTGAGAGGTCCATGACTTCCAGTGGGTGATGGGGGACAGTATTGTGTATGATGTGTCCAGTAGTAAATGATGATGGGGGGAGGAATTGGGTTTCTCTGACTTTTGACCTCTTGTATCGAAGCTCAAAATGTCTTTCTTTTTTCTTCTTAAGTTTAGAGGTGGAAACACTTCCAGAGGAATTTTAAAACCAGTTTTGATATATTTGCAGCTTTTGTCAGTTCTCCATGATATGATTATTAATGGGACAAAAAGAGATCCTTGAACAAGCATTTCAGTCTCTCCTCTTGTTAATGTTTGCAGCTCAAATCCAATCCTAGCAATAATGAGGAGAAAGAAGCCCAGAGTCAGCTGACAAAATCTGATGAGCTGCAGCGCCTGCATTCGCAAGCATTATCTGCCTACCAGCAAGAGGATTACGGAACTGCTATTTCTCTTCTTGATGAAATCTTGGCAGTAAGTGTTAAGTAAAATGGTACTGTGAAAGCAAAGTAAGAGCTTGTGTCTGACATCTGTGTGTTTTTGTTTAATGGCTTCTTCAGCGATGTGAAAACACTTGGTGTAACTGGCTTAGTTTTGCTGAGCACCACGAGTCCATAGTGAAGTTGGAGAGCAGAGAAGGCTGAGCATTAGCTGCAGAAAAGTCGAAATAATAGTTTGTAGTTTGGCTGAAGTTGTATCTTTAACCCAAATTTCTGTTACAGATAACTTTATACTTTCCTGTTTTTCCACAGTTTGGTGTTCTTGCAAGAGCTGGAAAAAAGTTGTTCTCAAATCAATGAAGTTTGCTAAATACAGGAGGTGTAGGTTTTTTCATCTGGATTTTACATTGCCTATATGCAGACAGCTGAAAAAATGAAGTAACAAAAGATCAAAAAACTCCACAAAGTTAATGTATATATCCATCAGAATTCTGAGCTCATTCCTTGGGTATCTGTATTTGTTGAATTTTAATTGGTATAGGCAGTCTGATAGTCTTAAGTGTAAACAACTCAACCATGTGAACATTTTGTGTGTCACATAAAAATACATATTAAAAGACAGTTAACTGCTGGGACTCTTCACATACAAATTAGTACTGTTGACTTGGAATTTCCAACATTTGAGCTTTTGGTGAAGAAATTGCCAAAGCATGGAGTTTTTTTTTATGGGGAGGGAACATAGAAAAGCAGAAAAGCCTCCTCTAAAATGGTATTTTACGAACAATCGGTAAGGCCCAGAATAAATTGTCTAAAATTTTGACAGGCAGTTCCTTACAAGTAATTATTTTGGTCGTGCAGTGATGTTGTTACCTCTGTATATATTTTTAATATACAGATACTAAGGTCAAAGTTTGTGGCGCTGGATTTTACCCACAGGCTCCTTCCTAGAGGACAACTTGGTCCTTGCTGTTCATTACCTCTGTTCTTCTGGGAAGATATAATAATTTATGATTTTGTTATCCTTTCCTAGAGGCTCAACAGACTGTTCCAGTTTAAGCAGTGCCAGTAGATTTAATTCATCTCCCTGCATGAGCTCATTGAATCATTTACAAAATTTTCAGGCCTTTGTTTTCTACTTGGGCAGGTGCATCACAGCATCCACCAGGAAGCAGAGATGCTAATTTCGTGAGCTCTGCATGCAGCTTGAACCTTATGCTATTGCAGTTGGCAAAGTGAAATTAAATGGGATTTTTCTTTTGGGGAGGAAAAGAAGTGAAGTGTTATGGAACAAAAACAAGCTTTAATTTTGGTTTCTCAAGGTTTGTGTTTGGGATGCAGAGCTACGGGAGCTTCGAGCAGAGTGTTATATAAAGGAAGGGGAACCAAGCAAAGCCATTAGTGACTTGAAAGCTGCTGCCAAATTAAAGAATGATAATACTGAAGCCTTCTATAAAATCAGCAGAATATATTATCAGCTGGGGGACCATGAATTATCACTCAGGTAATTTTACTATTTGCTGTAATTGTTACAATTCAGACAGAAAATGTAATTATGTAGGTCATGGCAAACCATGGAATACCTATGTTGTGTGCTTTTTGGATGGAGTAGCAACTGTGGTCTGGATCTGACAAAGGCATCTCCCATCCAGAAGCTGAGAACAGGCAGTGAAGACACCATGTTTATTCTTGGCAGATGAGCCATCGATGGTTCCTGGCATTTTGTTTGCTCAAATAGAAGCCACAGTACATCAGAGTTGCATACAAATACTGTCTTCATTTTTTTTCTCTATCCTGGAAGAAAGTGCTTCTCTAAACTTGCTTTTGTAGAGCCTTTTTTAACCTTGAACCTCTATTCCACTTAAGTGTACAGTGCAAACAAACATCATCTGCTTTAAGCTTGCAAGTGTAAGAATAAATAATAAGTACAGGAACATCCAGGAATGAAGAGCTGATGATCCTAAGCTGTGATTCCTGCAGACAGTGGATGACTTTTTGATAATGCTCTACCTTTTTGTTCATTGAGTTAAGTTTAAGGTCTTATTCCCATATGTCCCTAGTCAATCCTGCAGTAACTGCCCTTGCCCAGTCTGGACTCTTAACTGTACCCTGTGCCTAGCTGGACAGGTGGGGAAATCCTTCTTTTTGCACAGAAGTGTTTTCTGTGCAGATCATTATCTCGGGTGCCTATCTTCACCTCCAGACTCCTTCCAGTATGGTTTCTGCCACAGAATCTCCTCGGGAAGAGGTGAAGAGACCTGAAAAAGCCTGAGTTTCTTTTCTTTGTTGCTGGGTGCAAACTGCATGTGATTATAATTGCAAAAATTCATTTTATGGCTAGGCAAAAGTAAACATCAAAGTAATTAGTTTGCAGTAGGCATCCCCTTTCCAAAGTACACTTAATCTCAGGAGCTCACAGGTCATTTCTGTGGTGACTTTCGGTAACTGGTCATCAGTTTGCATAGTGATTGCAAGAACTGATGGTGGTTTTGAATTTTAAAAGTACAACTGAGAACACTGTTGATCACTATTTGCTGTATTCTTCTCTGATAGCTTTTTTTTGTTTTCGTCATAAGATCTACTGAGAGTTCTGTAGCTTTTGGACTTGCTGGGTGGTTATTCATGTCCTTCCCTTAGTTTCTTCCTCTTGCCTTTATCATGCTTAGGAACAGAATAAGATTTTGTGATCTCTCTCTAAAAACAACACAGTGGTGCTAGGATGGCTCTATATGATACAAACCTTTTATTCATTTCTGTGATTGCATTTTGGAGGTTTTGGGTTTTTTTTAAGACTTCTGTCTATTTTGAGAGGTATGTGCCCTAATCAGAGTCTGATTAAACAGTCTTCACAGTGAAAAGTCAGGCTTAGGCTTGGCTGAGATTTCTTCAGGGAGGTTTGGGTCTTAGCTGAGCTTTATCTGTTTCAGGCAGCATAAAATACACTTCTACATAGGAATTTTGTAATATATCTGAGTAACGATTGATTGTAATCACCTTTTTCTGCTGTTTGGTCAGTCATTAATGTAACACTTAATCTTTCACGTATTTGGCACTACTAAATAAAACCAAAACTAGACAAATTGGCACTTAGTGCCATGGTCTAGTAACTGTGGTAGGGTTGGACTCTATGATCTTTGAGGTCTTTCCCAACCCAGCTGATTCTATGGTTCTGTGTTTCTGGAAGACTTTTTTGTTGGTCTCACTTTAAATTAACTTTGGGATGAAGGGCAAGATTATGTAAAGAAGTCAACTGTTCTTCTGGACAGCTAATAAATGTTGCATTGTGTCTCTGGGTGAAATTTCATAATATATGGTGATGTATTTTATTTTTCTCTCTGCCTTTCTTCCCTGTGAAAAGTGAAGTCCGGGAGTGTCTGAAACTGGACCAAGACCATAAGCAATGCTTCTCTCTCTATAAGCAAGTGAAGAAACTCAATAAGCAGATCGAGTCAGCAGAGGAATTAATCAGAGAAGGCAGGTAAGTATTCACTGCTATATTTGAAAAAAAAAAAAAGAAGTACAGAGGCACCAACTTATTGATTGAGGAGCTGATTAAGTGATGCTTTTTGCATCTGTCAGTTGAAGTGGATAACTGAGCACAGCTCTCAAATTACAATTAAAATAAATATTGACTCGCACAGCCACAATCCTATTCTGATTCCTTCCGCTGCCACTGTCTTCTCTTTGCATACTTATTTCTGCAGCAGGTTGTAAGGCTAAGATAGGGATAACAGTTTTCAGCTCTCATATTATTATTACTTGGCACTGCTGAGGCATTGCCTAGTGTGGGAGAGATGTAGCTGCTAAAAGTCCAACCAAGTGCCACTAAGGTGATGGAAGGACATCTTTCAGCTGCAAGGAAAGGCTGGGATGGCTGGGACTGTTCCCCCCTGAGCCTTCTCTGCTACTGGGTGATCTCATCAGTGTAGCTGAAGGAAGGGATGCAGAGTCCAGGCTCTGCTCCGTGGTGCCCTGTGACAGGGTCAGAACACTGGGTGCAAACTGAAACAGGACATTGCCTTTGAACAGAAATGTTTTTCACCACCCCCTCATATCCACTGGTGCAGGTTACCCAGAGAGGTTGTGGAGTCTCTCCACTTTGGAGGTGCTCAAGAACTAACTGGACATAGTCCTGGGCAGCTGCTGTAGGTGATCCTGCATGACCAGTGGGGTTGGACGAGGTGACTTCCAGAAGTCCCTTCCAGCCTCAGATATTCTGTGCTTAAAGGACCATGTCTTTAACTGAAACCACCTAGTAACTGCAGTGCCTTGAGGCCAAAAGTGGCTCTGACTGATGGGCCTTTTTTATGAACCCTACTAAATGATAGGCAATGCCTCTGTATTCTTCTTGCTTTACTTCAGTTTGACATGTTCCCAAGCACATCAGATCCAACTGTAAGGGCTCCTAACAAATTAGACATTGTCAAGGTGGCTTTTAAAAATTAACTACATCAGGAATGTGAATAAACATATTAGCCAGCAGTCTGATGGTCTCTCTTCACTTAGTCCAGTATCAGCACAGTTTCAGGGAGTCTTCTGAGAGCTTGAATTTCTCCAGCTTGTAGCAACCCGTGGGTTCAGTCGCTCTCACATTTTTACGTAAATGTTCTAATCCATTTCTTGCTCAGACCATGTAACTTTAGCATCTTTGAGACCTTCACAGCAAAAATATATTTTACTGTGTGACTTGTGGAGAAGAAAAGGAGGAAACAACTGCCTGATTTAAGCTGACATAAAGAGTTTTGTACCTTTGTGAATAGGTACCTTCTGTACTGTCCACATTGTACAGTGCCCACAGCAAAACTCCAGACTTAGTCCATCTCAGATGTTGGAGAGGGAGATTACTATTTTCAAGTGCAGACTGGCATGTTGGACAGGGGACAAATCTAGGGATGGTGCTTGTTACCTTCTGCAAAAGTCTAAACCTACCAGGCACAGTGCCCGGTCTTCTGTTTCATAGCACAAGAAAGGGGATAAGGATGTAGTTCTTGAAGGGGCTGCAAGTTTTCTTCATGCTGTTGTCTCACACTACACCTTTAAGGCTATTAAAGTTAAGGTACATTGCTAGAAGGATGTGAAGATCTGTCAGTGTTAAGATTTGTAAATAAATCACAACACCCTGAAATTGTGATTACATTTCACAATGTTATGCTTTAAACAGGTATGAGGATGCTATCAGTAAATATGAATCTGTAATGAAAACTGAGCCAGAAGTCCCAGTTTATGCTACTCGTGCCAAAGAAAGGATCTGCCACTGCTTATCAAAGGTAATTCTACTTATCTCCCTCTGTAAATTTCTTTAAGACTGAAAAACAAACCCCAAGCAAAACCCCCATGATTATATGAATTTTGCTTTACTTCCTCCCCCCCAGAACCAGCAGTCTGCAGAAGCCATAAAACTCTGTACAGAAGTTCTGCAACTGGAACCAACCAATGTGAATGCCCTGAAAGACAGAGCAGAAGCTTATTTGCTGGAAGACCTGTATGAAGAAGGTAGAGTTGTATGCTGTTGGCACATACTTTTTTTGTGGACATTTAAAATGCAGTCAGTGTTTCAAAGTGGGGTTTTTTTGCCATGCACTTTGATTCTACAGTGTTGTTATCCTTAATTAGCACTGGTAGTTGCAGATTTACAAAAATAACTGGTGGTAGTTTTGTCTTGATTAGTGTAAGTGGAATGTACTTGTTTTATCTACAGCACAGTTGTCTTTACAACAGTGGAGTGTGTTCAGGATGTTTTATGAGACTGTACAGCTTACTCAACTTAAAAACGTTTTATGTAATCAGCACTGTCAGACGACTGCGTTTAGAGGTAAAAGGTAATTACAGTTAGGGTGATGTAAACCCATTTTAGGAGCTCCATTTGAATGTCTTGAGATGGCAGCACGAAAGAATACTGTTCTGTTCCCCAGCATGTGTTGAGGGCAGAGGAAGATAACAGCCATTGCTTCAACCCCATGGGTCTCTGTAGTGCTGCTAAGAGCAGTAAACTAAGTCTGTTCCTCAGGCTCTATTTTCCATAGGGAGTTTTCTTAAAATGTATACTAATACGTAGTCATAGAAGACCTCTACAATTATCAAGTCCAACCATGAAACCAGCACTGCCAAGTCCACCACTAAACCATGTCCCCAGGTGCCACACCTGCTTGTCTTCTAAATACCTCCAGGCATGGTGACTCAGCTCTTGCAAATTAGAGGAAAAAAGAGTTTTGTTACAAGGTTGTGCACAAATGCACAGAGCCAGCTTGGTCTGGAGCAAATGTCTCCCTATTATGGGATACAGGGGAACAGAGAGAGGTCATACCTGGGATCTGGAAGAGCTTATTTCCTGGTCTGGTGCCTGCTAGGTTTGCCCTAGCCTGGTTCTGAGTGGACAACCATCCTAGAGTGGAACTGTGCTTCTCCAGATCCCTGTTGTTTGGCATATCTCCTGCCCTTGACACTAGTGAGGTGGTTGTAGTTCCACTCTGCCTTCCAGCAGAGCCTCCATAAACAGATATTACAGCTCATTAATGTTAGTCTGCCTGAAGGTGTCTTCATTTATCCTTCAGTTGTAGCTGCTATAAAATGATGGCTGCTTCTCTTTGCAGTTAAAACTGTAGTTTCATATTTAAAGGAGAAAACTGATTCTCATTCTTCCCTCAAAAGATTTTCAAGCTGGAGGCACCTATTTCCCTGTTAAAGAAACTTCAAAGTAGTTCTAATTCAGAACTTTGAAGGCACTTATTAAATGTTCACGTTGCACTTCACCGTGTGTAGCTGAGCTCATCAAATGGTTTTAATTAGTTTATAATCACACGGGACCCAGTATTTGTCTACAGAGACAGATGTGTAATGGCTCCCTTTCTGGCATGCCTTGTAAGTACAGGACTCTTATCTGTCTAAAGCACAAGTTTTGTCAAAGAAGGAAAACCAAACCTGCCTTGTTTCAAAATTGGTCAGGACACACTAATATTTTTCTTTTTTCTTCTTTTTTTTTTTCTTCTGTTTCTTTCTCCCCTCCCACCACGACTGCAGAGGTTTCAGCAAGAGCATAACTGGTTCAGTTATTTCTTTAGCAGTTGTTGGCATGGACATAGGTTGTCTGCAGTTACTTGTCTTGGATAGGAAATTGGCTGTGGTTCCACATACAGAATTGATCTTGGTCTCCCTGTTTTAAAGATGTAGGCAAGACACCAAAGCTAGTGAAGGTGTTTAAAGATACAATGTGATGTGTATCTTTACATTTGAGTGATGGAGAAGACTCTTGTATTGAAAGAAAGAATTAGATTTGACTGATGTATTTGAATTGAAGGTGCCACTGGGAACTAGTTGTTCCTTTCCTGTTGTGGGACAGGATGAAAGGAAGAAAGGATGCTGTCTGAAATAGCAGCCAGTAAGAAGTGATACCTCTATCCATTTGTAAGGCACTGGAGCTTTTGGAAATGGTGACTCACAAGAATTGACTGAGTATCTCCCTTGACATATTGCAAGTTAGCAGTAAGTCTTCTGGTCTCATAGCAGACTTCTCATGGTCCTGCTCCACCTGCTTCCAAACCCTCACCCCTCAGGTGGGGAGAGAGTTAGCTCTCAGAGGGGAGAATTGCTGTGCTGGAGAGTACCATCAAAATTGCAGTGTGAAAGTACCAAAATGTGCTTGCAGGGTGTGCTGGGTGCATTCCCTCTGCAGTGTGCAGTACTGAAAACTCACCTTTCTGTGTGGTGCTTGCAGTCCTTAGATTAGGATGTTGATTTTTAAAAGAGAAGAGCTAAGTCTACCATGGCAAGCAGTGGATCCCTGAGCAGGCTGGTTTCTGGCAGTGGTGTGTGCTGTAGGTGATGTGGTGCTCAGTGAAGCTGAGCAGTCTGATCTGCATTTGGCAGGACGTTGTGGTGGGACCTCCCAGAATTACATGAAGCAGATTAAGGACACTTAAAATTACTGGAGCAGTAGAGCAGCATAATGAAATCCCTGCACTCGCATGGTCTTTATTTGTTTCGACAGCATATACTGGGTACATGTTAGTGCACACTCCAGTTGCTGTTTGCTTTTCTTAATGACTGGACAAATTACTAAACATACCAGCAGAAATCAGAATGCTTCGTCCAAGCTCAAATGGCAGTGTCCAGTGATGTGGGAATGAATAGAAGTTGGGTTTGGTTTGTGGTAGCCTGTGCAGTTGTTGGGGCAATGGCAATACTTTTTGGAATACTCTTTTTCAATAACCCAAACAAGACTGCAGTGGTATCAGATGTCTGGGTAATACAAATTCATTAGCACTTCCTGCTGTCTTGCTCAGAAACAGTGAAAAACAAATGTAACACCTGCTGAGAAATAGCATCTGCTTGGAAATAATCTGCTGCAAGTACTTTGTCTGACTTGAGAAACCTCAGAGTCTTGGATCTGCAAATGAGACCTTCAGGATTATAGCAGTGAAAGAAGAGCAGTCTCGTTAAAGATTTCAGCAGTTGCTATCCTTGATAAATTTTGATGTCAGAGAATATAAAAACTTGGTGTCTTAAGCATTCAGTTGCCATTTCAATAATAATAGTTTACTTTAAAAAATGTGTAGACCTCAGATGTTTTAAAAATTCAGGAATACATTGCAGCACTTCTCTTGCTTTCATTCCTGAGAAATACAACTCTTGAAATAAAAGTGAGAGTATGCCTTGAGGAAAAAAATACCCTAAAAATGTAACTCTCTGCATATTATGCATGCAGAGGTGTAGAAAGCCAATATTTGCCTTTTGCTAACAGTGTGAACTTAGTGGTAGTCTGAAATCTGTCTTGATTGTCATTAAAGAGGAAGAGACTTTTATTGTGTTGATTGAGTGCAGACTGGGGGAGAGGAATGAATATTAATTCAAAGACTCTGCATTATGCATCCTTCAGTTGAGCAGCAGTGTGGGACTAACACAGTGCAGTGTGATCTTCCAATAGTGGCTGCTGAAGCTTTCTTCTTGGCTTCTCTTCCCCCAGTCCTAGGTGTTCCTTGTCTTATCCCTGTGACTGTTGTAGCATGCAGAGAGTGTTGTGACCCATGCCTGGTAACCTCCCTTTTTCTTTCCCACAAGAAGAAAATTGCCTAATTTATGTGTGAAAATGAATTTCCTCTACTCCCCACGTTTTCTACCTTAGAACAAAAGGTTGAAATGAAAGTTTTGCTGTTTATATATGGTACCAGCAAACTTCAGTTCTGGTGAGTGGCTGAGTTCTTTAAATGTAAGTTTGTAAAGTTGTGTAATATTTTTCATTCTTTTTTTTTTTTATAAAAGCTATTAAAGACTATGAGACTGCTCAAGCCAATAGTGAAAATGACCAGCAGATTCGGGAGGGGCTGGAACGTGCCCAGAGAATGCTGAAGCAATCACAGAAGAGGGATTACTATAAAATTTTGGGAGTAAAAAGGTGAGATATTAATTTCAGAGATGAGATTTGAAAGTTGGTTATTGAACCAGCACATATAGGGCTGATCACTTGAATTTATTCTGTTGAGTGTTAATTTTTTGCTCCTGTGTCTTGCTACCTTCACTTTTCTGCTATGCTAATTCAGTAGTGTTCAGCTCGTAGGGAGCATTTGTTTACAGTTCCTTTGGACGTAATGGAAAAACAACATTTGAAGAAATTCACAGCATGGATGGTAATGAGTCAGGTGAAGGAATGGGGAAGAAATGAAGATTTGCAAGAATTAGTGAAAGAACAAAAAATTAAAACTGTGGCAGATAGTGTGATAGGTTGGAAGAGTTTGATAGGACTAACTGAAACGTATCAAAAAAACTTCTGAGTATGCAGATAGTGTCTAGATATGTCAGATATATGGCATCAATACCTTGAGAAACAACTTCCCTTTCTGATGAGGAGCAAATGGTAAATTCTTCAGACTGGGAACTGTATTCTGCACAGTACCTAGCAGTAGCATCTTAACAGGGAAAGTAAATGGGCAGTGAGGGAGAGAGTGAGCAGTCCCTGTTTGAAGTTGCAACCTGCCTCCTTTGTCTTTCATGTAAAGAATCCTGAGGGCCACTCACAGAAGGTTAACTAGCACCTCAGAGTTTTCCTGATGCTCTTGATTACTGTCCCGGTGTTTGAACATGTGGCATGTGAACAGTTAGAAAATGGAGTTATTTCTAATTTTATCCATCCAGAAATGCTCGAAAGCAGGAAATCATCAAAGCTTACAGGAAGCTTGCATCCCAGTGGCACCCTGACAACTTCCAGAGCGAGGAGGAAAAGAAGAAAGCAGAGAAAAAATTCATTGATATAGCAGCTGCTAAAGAAGTCCTCACTGACCCAGGTAATGATGCAGTGGCTTTGTTTTTTTAATTACTTTCTTGCAGTAAGGTAGAAATGCAAGTGTAAGTCATAACAGGCATTACAGCTTCCCTTTTTCTTCCCTTACCCATCTTGAGAAGGCAGTGCACTGACACCTGCATCCAGTCTGTTGCATGAAGTCAGGTGTAAACCTGGAATGATTTGTTGTGTTTCAGTGATTTATTTTTTTTTTGGTTAGAAGTCAGATAAAAGTTATTACTTCCAAGGTCTCTGTTTAGGATATCATCTTGCAGAGATTTTAAGGAAGCCGAAGATGCTTACCTAGGGATAAGGGTGTCTCCTCCTGCCTCAAGTGCTGTTGCAAACTGCATTTAGGTTATAACATCACCCAAAGTATTCCAGGGAAGCCCTTAAAGCTGTCTATGGTTGTGTGTGCCAGAGCCCAAACACACTGTGCAAACAGTGTGTCCCTGAGGGCAGGCACTGGGTTCTCACTCCTGTCAGCCTGAGGGAGTGAGAGAGCCCTCAGCTCTGGAGGATGGGGGGGAAAAAGTGAGGAATGCAGTCGTTGTCCTGGGAGACATCTGACAAGGAGATGTGAGGTCTGTTCTTGCCAAGAGGTGAACAGAAGGGATTGGACCATAGTCTTAAGAATGCAATAAAAAATAGTGTGGTGTGGTTATCTCATCTTTAAAAAATACCAACCAAATTAGCAAACAAACCAACCCAAACAACAGACCAAAAAAACCAACCTGAGGGAATTACTTGTCCATGATTCCACTTTGGTTTTGTTTCCCCCAGAAATGAGGCGGAAGTTTGATGCGGGAGAGGACCCCTTGGATGCAGAGAGTCAGCAGGGTGGCAACAACCCTTTCCACAGGAACTGGAACACATGGCAAGGATTCAACCCCTTTGGTTCTGGAGGAGGACCATTTACATTCAAATTTCACTTCAGCTAGAGCCAAGACTGTTTCTGGTGGCTGCTGCTGTTTTTTACGTAATTCGTTGAAAAATAAAAAGTATCTCAGTTCAAGACCCAAAATGTTAATTTCTAATGTTGTCCTTGACCCAGAGTCTTACTGCACTAGAAGAAAGCTCCTTGGCATTCAGTGGGTTTGCTTCCTGGTGAGCTTGAGAGGCTCATGTGGTTGGGGGGGTTTGTACTGCCTATGTATTTGTTGTGGATGTGCAGGACATGTTTATTCCTATGGATGGAAAAAACAGTAAGATGCTACTTTGGACAACACTTAAATTTAGGACTCAAGTATATGCTTAAAGATAAAAATGCATGTAAATATTTTTCTGGATCGGGGCCTAATAGACACGACAAGGGTAGTTACAATAGTCTCTACGTTAACAAACTGTTAGTTGTGCTCAGCAGAATGATCCATCTCTCAGTATTTTTGAGAGCCAACCCCAGTGACCACCTGCTGTGTTGGTGTTGGCAGTGCCATAGCAGGAGGAAGGGGCTGAGGCCTGAAGGAGCCCAAACAATGGCTCTGGAAAAAGGGTTTGGGAGTAATTGTATTTGGGAATGTGCTCACTTTGGTCATTGACCTGACATGAACTGGGGTGATCTCCTTGGTGGTAATTGTCAACTATGAGAGTTAAAAGAAGCCTGATGTTTTTCAAAATACTTTTTCTCTGAATGTGATTTGGGTTGTTTGTTAAGGTATGATTTTTTGAGTAGTTTGCACTTTAACAAAGCACCTGCTTGAGATGTGAGGAAAGAATTGGATGTGACATTTCCCTGGCTGTGCAGCAGTTTGCTGGTTCTGTACATCAGCTCAGAACTGAGACAGGTTGTGAGTGGACTGCAGACTGCAGGAGTGAGATAGTAGCTCCAGCCTTACCCTGTAAAACAACTTCATTTGTGTTGGATGATGCAACAGGGAGTTAGTGAAACTGAAGTAATGTGTTTTGTGTAACAGCCACAGTACTGCAGAAACACCTGTGTGCAAAAAGGACTAACTTCCCACTAGCCACAAGTCTGGTTTGTTTTCTTCTATATGCACATTGCCTGAAGTTGGTTTGGAGTACTTGATGCGATGTGTGGTGTTACCAGGACTAGCTGAGGAGTCTTCTCCTCCTGTAACTGAATATATCACAATTGCTGATGATTCCAGCAGCAGCCACTTTGTCAGAACCCAAGAATTGCAGTTCATCATTGCTCTCTTGATTGGATTGTAACTGGAAAACAATCACTTGATAGGAATCTTCTCTCACTTCAGCTCGTGGCATTTGAAAGCATAAGCAGCCTGAGTAAAACAAGAGAAATTAGCCAATCAGGCCCTCAGCCTGCAAGTGGGTTTCTGTTGCTGTAATGGCAGTTGCTGTTGAAGCAGAACTCTCAGCTCCTGCCTCAAGTACCTCAGGAACATAATTGCAAGACCATGTGGCTTGGTAAAATGTTTTTCCACAGCAATTTAAAGGTCAGTGTTCAGAAGTTTATCTTCAAGCTGAGGAGCACACACAGTGACTTCTAACAGTTTATGGTACAAAACCACCCCTGCAGCCTACTAAACCCCAGTGCTGGGTATTTCCCAAGCTGAGTGACTTTCTAGAAGTTTGACTTGTGCTTTTGACCTGTCGGAAAGTGTTTTGCCTAAACTCTGTAGGAGATGCTCGGGACACTTTTCACATGGCTCTAGGCTGCCCTGGATCCTCTGGGGCTCACATATCTACTGCACAGCAGACAACCTGTTGCCCTATGGTACTGGCCTCTGTGCACCTGCTTTTTGCCTGCAGTACATCAGGATGGGCAGGTAGCTGTCATGTGCTGCCTCCTCCCGAGGCTCTTGTCAGCTCTGTCTGTGCCCGAGGAGGGAGCTCAGCCCACCCCTGCGGGCAGCCCTGGGAGCTGCTGGTGGTGTGTGAGCCATTGCTCTGCATAAATACTACTGCACTGCCGTGTTCTCTACACCAGGGGCTGGTTTTAAATCAGTGTTGAATGAGCACTGTAAGCAATGTGTCCTGTTGTACATACAGGAGTCTGGTTGGGCTTCAGGGAGTCCCAGCAAAGAGCACAGACAAACACAAAGTTTGTGTGGTAGGGAGGTTCTGGCAATGCTGTTTGTGTGGTAGGGAGGTTCTGGCAATGACACTGCTTCCTTCTTCACAGGGCTGCCCTGGTCAGCTCTTCTGTTCTCAGCCCTCTCCCTTCTGTTTTAAAAGCTGAGAATATTGTTTTCTGGCTTTTGATTTTTTCCTTTTAGGGAAGGAATAAGATCATCCCTCATGAGAAGTTCTTCATACAAGGTGCTGATGCTGGAGCAGTGCAGGTTTGTTTCCCTGAGGCAGCAGGACAGTTGTGCTGTACGCTGGGAGCAGTCCAGGGCAAAATGGAACATGTTTATTTTGAGAATGAATGGGAAAGGGAAAATTACATATTAAGAACAAAAAAAAAAAGGCCTGAACGCAGTCAGTAGAAGGAGGAACATGATGAGTGTGTGAATGCTGTTCATAGATTCCTTGTGTCTTGGAAACAAAGCCAAAAACTGCCAGTGGAGAATAAGGCTGTCCTGGTATGGAGCAACTGCTGCTCACAAGTGTTAACCACCTCAGTGCTGTTCGTAAGGGATTTGAGTTCTGAGGTACTTCTGGAAACACAGCAAGGCAAAGCTGTACCAAAAAGGAAGTATTTGCCCCACAAGGCTCTCTGGACACTGTGATAGGTTTCCTGGGGGGACTGTGGGAGAGGAAGTGCTAATGATGTGCAAGGAGAGGCTGAACTCGCTGCCTTACGCATTAGTGAGTGTCGTGCAATAATGTTCAGTAACTGAACATTGAAACAAATGTTGTGGTAGTTTGCCAACCCTGAGGTGTGTGCAGGGAGCATGGTTACCATAACTGGCCTTGATGGAGATGCAGACTCCCTCTGAAGCCTTGCAGTTTAACTAAAGCAGTTTGCAGCTAGTTTTACAGTGGAGGTGGGGGCAGCATGTCTTACTTGACACATGCTCCAACTGACGCATTGATGGATCAGTATTCAAACAGGTTCAGAGTGAGTTACACCCTGAGGAGCTCAGACTTGTGACATATGCACAGAATGTGTCAGCTTAAACTTTCTTTTGTAAAAAAGCCAACCATAAAGCTCGTTATTGTTTCTGTTTTCAAGACCAGTGTTTGGAACAAGAATTATTCTTCTGTTTAGGGCTGTGATTTGTAGGAGCTTTGCTGGAAACTAGCCAGGATAGCATAGCAGGTTAGTTGTATTTAAAAGTGCCTTATTGTAAGGTATTGTTTGTTTGCTCTCTTATACACAATTTTATCCATAAAATCATATGAAAATAAATGGGAGAATAATTTTTTCTTTTTTTTTTTTTTTTTTCCCTCAGCAAATCTCGAAGTAGCAGTTTTATGTTTTAAGAAGGATAAGTAAAGCTAGCCAGAGATTTATCAAATGTTTCAAATTATAAAATGTCTTTATATGAAATCATAAATCTAAAAAGCAAGAACTGTTTTTTCTAGAACTGTGGGAATTATTTTATGGTATTTTTCACAATAAATATATTTATGATGACAAGAAAGCACTGCTGTGTGTTTGTCTGCCCTTCTTTCCTGACCCTGCTCTCCAGGTTTGGAGTTGGAGCTGTGGAAATGCAGTGAAAGGCTGCAGAGTGCTGAGGCCAAACGAGAATTCCTAACTTTTCTTTTGCTGATGCAGAAATGGTGAGGCTTGAACAAGGCACAGAGTGAAGCAGCAGTTGGGTATGTGAGTTTCAAACTCGTTTTCCTCCTGTGAGACTGGACACAGCTGATCTCTGCTGTGGAGCTGAGCAGGGAGCAGTGACCTGGTTTACTGAACATAAAGTACAGTGTGTGACAAACTGTCCCAGAGTGGTACGTGGCTCTGTTCTGGGGGCACAGGCAGTTCACAGCCAGTCACTCTGGACAGCAGCCTGTCCCAGGAGAGCCTCTGGCCTGGTGATTTCTGATGACACAGGGGGAGAGGAAGAATCTTCTCTGTGCCCTCTCCTCTGGCTGGAGCTATGGCCATGCCAGGTGGGTGGTCAAGGGCAAGGGCATGTAGGACGTGCAAGATGAGCATGGACTCCAAGTGGGATTTTGAGACAATGATGAAAACTACTTCTAAAGACATCAAAATTATTTCTTGTATATTTTTAATCCAGTAACTGTTCTAATGGGCTGACAAAAGGAAGACAGGTGAGAACTTTTTTCTTAGAAACTTAATTTGTAGGAGTTCCTGGTTGGAAGCAATTTATTGTACACATTGGATTGTGTGTGTTTGCAGTGGTGAAGGGTATGGTTGTGCTATAGTAAAGCTATAGCAAAGGCATCTGTGTTTAGAGTGCCATGGCTTGCAGCTGCCAGGTGTGTGAAAGCAAACAGCCAGAAGGTGACAGGAGTGTTTTTGGGGAGTGGCTGGAAGCAAGGGATTTGTTAAGAGGCCAGGTTGTATGTGAGATTCCTTAGTGTGTCCAGTGTCTGTCTTTGGAAACCTGTGGCCCACCTGTCACATAAGAGCCCTTCAGACTTCCTGAGCTCAAAGCACAGCAGCAAGAGATGCAGTTACAGTCTGGGAGACATTCTTCAAATCTCACCTCTGCAAGGATTTTGAAGGAACTGCAGCAGGAGTGCAAGGTTGGTGGTGGAGTGGGTGGTGTTTGTTCAGACTCGTAGCTGTAAGTACCTAAGAATAAGAGTACCTGCAGGAGGAGAGAAGGGACACACAATGCACAGAGCCAGGAGCAGCTGCAGGAAGAGTCACAGCTGAGCAGCTCTTGTGTCAGGGCTTGCAGTGTTGCCAAGCACTGACAGTTTTGGCACCACTCACTAGTGCAGGACTGCAATGGATGGATACAGGTTGTTCTGTAAAGACAGGCAGGGAAGAGAGGAGGAGGAGTAGTCACACTCTATGCTAAAGAGACCCTTGAATGTATAGAAAGAAGTCAACAGCAATGAGGGAAGCCCTACTGAATGCTAATCAGCCACTGGAATAATCTCAGGGAAGTGGTGGATTCCCCAAGAGGATGCTAAGATTGCCTGATGTGGTCATCTGGGCCATCTGGTATAGACTGTACTTTTGCCAAGAAAGGCTGGACCAGATGATGCTTCAGGTCCCTTCCAACCCAGTATTCTATGGTTCTGTGATTCCATGAAGTCTTGGAGTGAAAGGCAAGTGCTGGATTTAGGAAAATGTTCAAAGGAAGTGTACTGAGAAATATTTTCAGTACTAAAGCTCAGCACCAACACTGCAGTGATATCTGGTTCAGTCTTGTTTTGTTAAACTTAGCAGCTGATATTGAGAAGATTAAGACCTAGAAAAGACACTGTAATAGTAATACAAGTACAAATTGTGGTTTGACTGGTTCAAATATTACTTTGCGTATTTACTGATCACACTCCTGTGATCCAGGCTGTGTTTTCTTCCCTTTCATGGGGCAGAGCACACAGATTGGAAATGAGAAATAAGGTCTCCCTGCATCTCTAACCAGCAGGTTCCTGGTTTTGAACATTGCTGTTGCTTCCCTGTTAAAACACTCCCTATAAGCACAGACATTTGAGGACTTGCTGTAATTTCTTTGCCTTGGCTCTATTAACCAAGTAATTAATGGTTATTGTATAATACAAGAAGGGAGAACAGAAACTAATATTTTTTTTCTCTGGTGGCACCTTTAATAGTTTATACAACATATACAATCCATTGGTTTGATATGAAAAATAGAATTATGTGCTAATGACTTAAAGTGCTCCTTTAAAGAGATCTTTAGGAAGTAGTGAATATATTTCCTGGACCCTCCTTGTTTTATAAACCAATGTGTATCTCAGAAAAGAGCTTCCTTTGAAAGTATTATTAAGCAGAAGAAAAAAATACTGTAAAACATTTTTACAAATATATAAAACACTGTAGAAAAATGGCATGAAACCTTTTACATCTTTAAAATATCTCCAGCAAATTGCACTTCTAAAAATTATATTCTAATCATTTGAGTAATCTCAAGGAAATAGTATTTAAAGAGTGTTTTCTTTTTTTAAAGCCTGTAAAAGTAATCCAATTTTAAAAAAGAACAGGATGCTACAGGGAAAACGAACATGAAATCAGTGCATAAATTACCCACTTTTTATGCTGCAAAACAGAAACTTCCCACACATAATCATCATTAAAGAGAACTAAGGTTTCTTAAACTTTTAACTTCTGGCTTAAAAAGAAATGTGCAATGTATGTTCCAAGCACGAAATACCAAGGCAGAGTGCTGAGAAATGCTGCTGCACAGTAAGGCATCAGAATGGAAGTATAAGCTTAAAAAATTTAAATAATGCAGCAAGCAGTTGAATAACGTGGGTTTTTTTCCTCTGAGTATCAGTTATTTTCTTGTTATGCTCTGAATTTAAAGCAGTGGTGCATATGCACCTGCTGTCAGTTGTAAGTCCATCTATGGTACAAAAATACCAACTCCCAAGTTCTGTGTTTGAACCTGTTCCACTTGCTGCTGAGATCCTGAAGTCATTGTGTTAGAGAACAAGCACAACAGAACAGACACTGCACTGAAATGGGACAGCTGAAGAGAACTGACTCTGGCATTCATGGAGCATTGCTACTGGACTACACAGGAAACACTCCCTTGGGTACTTCATGCAAAGAAAACTCCACATTTAAAAATCTGTATGTGACATGTTACAGCTGTTCCAAATGCATAAAGGTAATACAAAGGAAAATATAAAAAGCTGTAAAAAGAATCTGCATGTCTCATTACTTGAAAAATATCAGCAAGGTGTAACTTTCATCCTTGCTCTTAAAGTAAGAGTTGTGAGTAACCAGCACCTGAGGACAGTGACAGCACTAACAGAATATACTTCATTTCTCTTACTATTTACTCCATTATTTGCTGCATGGAAATACTGTGCAACTCACTGTAGATTCACCCACCTAGTATGAATGACCTTGTCCTTTCATAGTTCCAAGCAGACAGACTGAAATACTGCATGAAGTTGTTCTTACAAGAATTTGTGTTCATATCCAGTCCAGTTTTGAAACCAGCACAGCCTAAGTGACAGAGTGTGGATTTAAGGCACTAGATTTCAGTTTAAGACACAAATTCCCCATCTCAAATATGTGTATTGCAAAAACTTTCCCCTGCAATTTGTGTGGGATCGAAATGTCAGCAGCCCATTAAAGCAATGGATTTGTGAGTACAGGTTTAGGAAATTACAGGAGACACCACTGATGTAGCCAAAAATACTCATGTATTTTATTTTCAGTTCTAAACAGGATGATGATAATCAAAACTGAGTGGAAACAACTTCCAGGTATTAACCTTCTGGTGCAATGTGTGCTGGCTGGAAAATCACCTTAACCAAAACCTTCAACAGAATTTTATGACACACTATTTAAGTGACCAAAAGGAGCCTAAGAATCAAAATGAGTTTTTTTTAAAATTAGTGAGAGTGCAGCCATCCTGCATAATGAACAAACAGTGTCGTTCCTTGCTTTAGCTTCCAAGTTGACTTGGAAGATTTGTGTAGTCTGAGTTACACAAGTTCTTTTTTTATGTCTTACCTTTGCTGCACTGAAATTCTTCCTTGTGACCACAGCATTTCTCCAGGGACAATAATATGGACATAAACCCAAGACTCTTTATATTTAAATACATTAACTTAACACCTGTAAAATGCATAAACCAGTTTTCGTGTGCATATTTAATGTGAGTGTCCACCCAGGCTAACAATGTGTCTTTGAGAAGCTTAAACACCTCATTCTTCCTTTTCTAAAATCCTCTGGGCAAACTGTACTTTAGAGACGGAAAAGAAAACCCAAAAAATTAGGAAAGCTACTCCAAACTGGTAAAAAAATAAAAATACATCCGAACACCACAACCCCAAGTACCTGTGGATTTCACTTCTGGTTTTGTATTGCATAAGAAATGTTTTCAATAACACTTAAGTTATAAAGTATTTGACTTCACATTAAAGAATGCAGCAAATAGATCCAATGTAACATCTGTAACTTCCATTCAGCCTTTCCCAGAAGATCACTGAGCTGTCACCACTGCTGTTCACAGGCTGTGCTAAAGTTCATCGTGCTTCAGCCCTGGCACCAAAGGTGAACAGAAATGATAAAAACCAGTTAGATAAAGAGTTTTGTAAAACGTGGAGAAAGCCCTTGACATTGCATTTACTGCTGGTCAGTCAGTTCAGCAACATGAACTTTGGAGCCTTCCTGACCAGAAGCTTTCACAAAGAATAAATACTATGAGTTCTTGATAAGGAAAAGTGAATTTGTTCCCTGACTAAAGACTTTTAAATATTTATCAGTTAAGATCTTACTTCAACTTTAAGAGCTAAGATCATCTTTTGGCTTTGCTTCACATTAATCCAAGGAATCAAGTCTTACTGAAAGGCCTATAAGGGTCTTAAAAACCCTTAAGGGGTTTTTTTGGTTGGTTGGGTTTTTGTTGTTTGGTTATTTCTTTTCTTGTGCTATTTAAAACAATTTTAGTAAAATAAAAAAGCCAAAATCTATTTGTAAACTAAGCCACAATTTAGCCTAGTGCTAAAAGGCCCCAGGTGGACAAGCCCAGAGTGAGAGATGCAGAAACGAATGAATAGAAACTCAGTCACCTACTGCATAACAGACATCAACTTTACATTAGTTCAATGAAGTCTAAGCTAATGTGCTTTATTTAGTATCTGTGGCTAAAATTATGTGGAATAGTTGTGTGTTTGAGGTCCAAGAATATGACACCACTAACCTTTCTCTTAGATTCTGGCATGAAACAGAAGATTTTATCCTCTCAGTGAAACTCATGTAAAGAAGCATCACACAACCATCAAACCCCACATGATTTCTCTATGAACAGGGAAAATTACACAAATACAAGATTTGTGCCTCCTGATCCCAATCTTAATATGACCTATCAATAATTATTTTTTAAAAGCTAACAGCAGAATGTGCATGTAAATTACCTTTTTTAGGTAACGATGTTCGATTTTTCTTCTCTCTGTCGATTTGTTCTATTAACTTTCGTATCTCGGCGTCATAGTCAACCCACTCAGGAACTATCCTGGCAGCAGCTTTCAGTTTTGGTTCTTTGGTTTGGGGGTTGTTGCACTGAAAGGTTAAAACATGTTGGAAAACTACCTCTTTTCAGGGAAGCTAGCTGAAATCGTTCTGTCAGCATTCATCCACAGCTGCACTGAAGGGCAGTATGCAAGGTCAGTCTGGCTCTACTACTAATCATTTTTTTAAAAAAAAAATCACAGTAAAATTGCAAATAAACCCTGTAAAATAACTCCAAACATTTAACTGTAAATACTCTTCCCATGTGATTCTAACCATACAGGTAGCAGAGACATGGGTAGCACAGCACTACTGAAGTTACTTGGGGAGATACAAGACATGAATTAGCACATTGAAATTCAATCTGATATGGGTTTTTCTTAGGTTTGTGATGTTTCCTCTGGCTTTGTTAGGAAAATGTATCGATTCCTTCTGTAAAATGATACAAATGGCAATCATGGTAACAAGTGACACATGCTAACAGGGAGCCTAGTAATTGATTTCCATCTTTCTCGAGCAGAGAGCACCATCTTTAGTGCACAAAAAGCTTATTTTAATGACTCTAAACTCACAAAGATCACAAAACTATTTACATACTGAATGTTCACACCAAATTTCAACTGTCTGTTTTTCTTCCAAATTGTGACTGAAACATCACATACAGTGTGTGGAGGCTGTAAGAAAAATTAAAACGGAAAAAAATGGGATGGGGATAATAATGACAGAGAAGAAGATTTTCCCTCTGTTTCTATTCCCAAAGACAAACAATTTCTTCCTTTAAAACATGGACAGTCTCCTCAGCATGACACTCTGCTTTATCTCCTGTTTATTGTGATGAAATAGACAAAGAAAACCATGATAATACTAAGCCCTGTACACAGTGGACTCTGGAAGAACCTTCTATGTAGGAAGCACAACAGCAGCACACAACACTCAGTTAACAGCATTTCATCACAGCCCTAGGAACCTGGCTGAATATGGAAAAACTAAGGAAAATACATGTATGGGTGTGAAAAGCCTCAATCCTGCCCAGCTGAGATAGCAACACAATTTTTT